>NC_092360.1:18285785-18371339 GCF_030848805.1 Temnothorax longispinosus | reverse complement strand
TGAGAGATTAAGGATTGATTGTAAACCAAGTCCACTTTCTGGCTGTATTGCTAAAGTTAATAAACATATATACATTTAAGACAACTGTTTTATACTTTAAAT
The DNA here is from genome assembly GCF_030848805.1 of Temnothorax longispinosus. Taxonomy (NCBI): domain Eukaryota; kingdom Metazoa; phylum Arthropoda; class Insecta; order Hymenoptera; family Formicidae; genus Temnothorax; species Temnothorax longispinosus. The sequence goes on along the minus strand of NC_092360.1, from coordinate 18,371,237 downwards.
CTTTGTTTTTAGCAATGCACAATACTGCCTTTTGTGTCTCAAGTCTTACAAATGTTGACATTTCCCTGGTAACACAATCTGATAGCTCAGATTCGTCCCGAAGTGCGCAAGAAAACAGTCCAAATTATGCACAGAAGTGCATAATCAATGAATTACTTATTTACGTATACATATAAAATAAAACAATATACAATTTTTTATGTATATATTTTATATATAAAAAAAATTATATACGTATAAAACATAAATTATATATGTGTATAAGGTGAAATGTAATCAAAAATAATTTATTAATAAAGAAATATAATTGATAATAAAAAATCAAGTGTATTTCTAACTTACTAATAATAACAAAATTTGCTTCAAATTTTAAGGATTCCAACAAAAGTTCTATCAAAAAGTTAACAAAAAATTAACTTTTTTACAAACATTAGATACGATGTTAAAATATTTTATAAACTTCTATTTTATTAATTTTTTGGTTTCTTCAAGTTTAGCAAATAATACACTTATAAAGCTTGATGCAAAAATTACTACGTGTTTTACATATATAATGTCATGCCGTTTTCGTTCATAAGCTACTACATTTGGTGTTATATTTATATATAATTGCTATAAAAATAATGTTGTAACAATATATTTAAACAAAGTACATAAATAGATTATTTACACTATGTATCTTAAACATATTGGGTGAACTTCTACTCTAAAAATTAAAGTATCATTCTGCAGAAAATCGATTACATCGCGTAAACGTATAAAATCTGTATAGCCAAAGCTACGTTTATTCAATTCGCACGTGGGTTTTCGGAATGCTTCAAGATCTGGTTTTGACGACGTTATTTCACATATATTTTTCTCCGAATCTTGTGGATGTACTAATGCAAAGAACATTGTACCATTAAATGGCCAGTCCAAAGCATCATCATTCTCTGATTTCATAATATGTAAAACAAAGGACAGATAATCGGGGTCCTTGGATGATATATTAATCCTAGCACAGATCTTATATCCATTAGGACTTGTATAAAAACCTGGACTATAAAACATTTTTAAAGGGTCGTTGGTCATAGCTTCGAGTTTTTCTTGGAAGGCTTTCAATCTCCATATGTAAACTCCATTACAATTTCGTAGGCACATAGCTGCGAGCTGATTTTTCTGATTAGACACTGTTATAGAGAGCTCCCGATTTTCCTGTTCCAAAACTACTATCCTTTCATATAGATTTCTAGAAAGAAAGTTTATAACGTCTACATGTATTTCAGTAAACATAAACATAGTATCTATAAAATCATACTTAAATTACTTGAGTAATTGTTGCCAATCAGGAGAAGGTTCTTCCTTATCTCCAACTTGTATCCCATTTTTTAAAGGTGGATCCCATAACTTTGACTCCACAGACATTGCATTAGTGCTATTTTGTACTGTCAGACAATTATAAGAATATATTGAAGAAAAATTAGAACCAAATTATATTTTTGATTATATAAAGTATACCTTGAGGCTCTGAAAGATCTTGTTTATAGGTGCATTGAGTAATATGTGTTTCCATATCCACAGGAGATAATTTTACTTGACAACCAAATTGTTGATAAATGCAGCTTGTACGTTTCTGAGATATCTCTCTAGTAGTGTAAAGATCTGGGAAAAGATTTTCAGACTTCAAAGGTTGACTATCAACTGGACAGCAAGCACCTTCTTTCCTGATAATTCACACTAACCAGTTAACTTATACACAACTATGAAAAATCTTGATTAAATGAGATACAACTTACTTAAGCCAAGTGTAAATGCACTGAGAACAAAACTTATGGCCGCAGGATGTTAAAACTGGATCACGCAGCCATGTTAAACAAATAGGACACTCAAATCTAGGCTCTACATAGCCCTTGATGCTCTCGTCACACTGTGTGCAACGAAATTGTAAATAGATTTACAAATGAATGGTACACATTAGTATAAAAGTTAAAGCGGATATCAACACAAGATTGTGACAGTTAGTCATTTGTTTTGTTATGTTTGACAACAGATAAGTAAATATTTTCTCACTTGTCAAATAAATGTACAGACAATGAACAGATATAATTGAAAAAATAATTTCCTATCTTACAAAATTGTAGATACATACGTTTTCACTTTCCTCGGCAATTTTAGAAGGTTCTGCTGATCTCTGGGATGTTTCCATAATCTACAACAAGATTATTTTTCATTAAACTAGATAACAAATGTCTATTGAATAATTAATATTTACACATTATTACGTATGCGATGCAACAGATTATTTTGTTATTTATTGTATATATAAATTATGGAAACCTGTATAAACTTCACTAACAACTTACTGTAAATTCTAGTATTTCTCTGAAAATTTTTAGCTGAAATCGGCCCTTCAGGCTTCAGGCATGGTATAATCACAGATGAGTATAATCATGGGTGTAATAAAGAAAAGAGTATGCTCGGGGCTCCTATAGTTGGCAGTGCACTTTATGCGCTAAGTGCACGTTAAACTGCACTTTAACTCGTATTTTATTTATTATAAATTTTTAAGGGCAAAAATGCAAAATCGGGTTGTTTAGGGCACTACAGATGAGCTTACTGATTAAAAATATCCTAAATTGAATAAGATTCAATCGATATTTTGGCTAAATCCTTCTTATTACGAAAAGCATTACGAATAAGAAGAATTTAGCCAAAATATCGAATGAATTTTATTCAATTTAGGATATTTTTAATCAGTAAGCTCATCTGTAGTGCCCTAAACAGCCCGATTTTGCATTTTTGCCCTTAAGGGTCGACAGAGAAGTCACGGCCGAACTCAGGTACACTCGGGTGCACTTTATGCACTAAGTGCATTTTAAACTGCACTTTAACTCCGTATTTTATTTATTATAAATTTTTAAGAGCCAAAATGGAAAATCCGGCTATGTACCGGGTTGCGGCTGATCTTACTGATTAAAACGAGCATAAGTTTAATGAGATTTGTTAATTAATTTGGCTAAACTTACTCCTGTCGACACTTAAAAATTTATAATAAATAAAATACGAGATAAGGCTGAGTTTCCACTGAGCGCGTCACGCGTCGCGTCGTCACAAGTTAACCAATCCAAACATCCCATTTCATTACATTCTTGTGACGGAATCGAAATGGGATGTTTTGATTGGATGACGCGACGCGTGACGCGCTCAGTGGAAACTCAGCCATAAAATGCAGTTTAACGTGCACTTAGTGCATACCACTATAGGATGCCCTTAAAGGTAAAATTTCATGAGCAGTGAAAAGTAGCAGCAGATCGTACTGATTGGCTACAAAATAGAGAAGTTCTAGAAACTCGAGAACTTCTCTATTTTATAGCCAATCAGTACAATCTGCTGCTGCTTTTTACTGCCCATGAAATTTCACCTTAAGGCTGAGTTTCCACTAAGCGCGTCACGCGTCGCGTCGTCACAAGTTAACCAATCAAAACATCCCATTTCATTACATTCTTGTGACGGGATCGAAATGGAATGTTTTGATTGGTTCAACTCGGACGACGCGACGCGTGACGCGCTCAGTGGAAACTCAGCCTAAGCCCGGTGTCCACGATGCTAGAACTGTGTCCAAGTTTCAATTTAAGCCAATCATCTTGCAGCTCTTATGCTAGGTCTACAATGCGAGTCGTAAAGTCGTGAGTCGTAAGAATTGACCAATCACAGTCGATTATTTTCCTCAAATTAGATTGTGATTGGTCAATTCTTACGACTCATGACTTTACGACTCGCATTGTAGACCTAGCATTACAAAAAAGTAGCAGTTTCATTGATTCGTATGTATTTGACCGGAACTGAATGTCCGGGAAAGAATCTACCATATGAAATCGTTTGTATTTCGTATGAAGACTTTTGAAGTGCAATTGAAAAGGTTTGTGAGTCATTCGTTTAATTGTAATTAATTAATTATTTTTACACCATGCATTTAGCCGAAATAGATAAATTAATAAAAGTTTTTATACGGAATCGTTTGTATTTTGTATGAAGAGTTATGAAGTGTGATTAAAAAGGTTTGTGAGTCACCCAGATAATTTTAATTAAATATTTATAAACTCGGTAATTAGCCGAAATATAGATTTTTAGTTATTCATGTTAAAAGAAGAAGGCGCTAGTGTTTTTGAAGGTCCGTCTGCAATCAGAATTAATATGAACGTTTTAAAAATTATTTTATACTAAAATAAATAAATATACAGGCTAATAAGCCTGTAGCTATGAGCGATCATAGTTGCTAATTAAGTTTGTAAAGATGTACCAGCTGTGCAGGGTGAAGAGCAGGTTATCTCAAACGCTCTGCCACAAACCCAATAATGGGCTCAGTCACAATGAGAAAAATAAGGAATAAGATAAAGGAATAAGGAATAAGGCATGTTGCATCTCACTTTAATGTACGTGTACTAAAGTGAGATGCGACATTCCTTTATTCCTTATTCCTTTCTTATTCCTTATTTTTCTCATTGTGACTGAGCCTTAAAAGAGACTCAAATGTCATTACCGCTGAGAAGTACTTTTTGCCATTTAAGTTAGCATGTCAGAGCAACCGGATTGTCCATTGCGTTCCACCTTGAATTTTTTTTACAGTCGTTTATTAGGATTGCCCTACTTTTAAATTGAGCGCTTTTAAATGTATTATTATTAAACTACCGATATCGACATATTATTAGTAATTTAATATTAAAACTTGACAGAGTGACGTAAACTAATTCGCTCATAGTATTATAACAAAGTATTATGCGTTCAAATTCTCGAAAGCTAATTCGCTGTGTGCGCTGGTATACTATAGCGGAAAAGTAAGACTTAGAGCGCCCATGGTGGCCGGAATTTGCATTATTTGCTGGAGTTTTTTAATACATCGTAATGGAAAAATTGCGGAAAGGAAATTTAAATTGTTGCGTGCACACGTGTAAGAATGTATTTCACAATACAAGTTCAGAAATAAAATTTTATTCCTTTCCAAAAGCGATTTATAAAATTGAGCAGCGAAAAATGTGGATACGTTGGGTACAAAAAATAAAGTAAGTATATTCTTTGAGATTATATGATCATATTTTACCTCGTTTAAAATAATGGTATTTATTTAGAATACGGGCCTCACCTCCAATATCAATAAAATTATGCTTAATCGACATGTGACCACGGGGCATGTACATGTCGCTACATTTCATCGATATGACAGGTTTAACCTAAATAGTTGTCAACTTTAACGATTAATATCTCGCTTCGCGAGGCAGACCGCCGCGTTTTTCTTCCAGATTCTTTCGTTTCGTGTAAAAACGCGTCGGTTAAGCATAATTTTATCGATATCGGAGGTGAGGAGCGTATTCTAAATAAATACCAAAATAATTGTACTATGTCATACAAATAATTTTTGAAACAATTTGTCTGTAGCTTACATGATTGGCAACCAACAAAATATTCACGAATTTGCAGTGCACACTTCGTGGGGAATCGTTCATCTTCAATACAATCAAGTCCGAGTTACGTTCCGAGCATCTCGGCAAAAAAAAATCATGAATTAAGTTCTACCGAGAAATCATTGCAAAAAGATTCATTGCAAAAAGTCAGAGAAAGGTTAACCTTTAAAACAAATGTAGGTTAATTTCTCTCGAAAAATCTTTTCAACTATAATTTTTGTAATATCATCATTGAAATTAAGATTTAAATTACCTAACGACAGTTTACACGTAGCTCGAATATTCACAATCGTTGACAGCTATTCCATACAGCTATTCCATCAAAAAGTGCGATATTTCACTAACCGTGGCAGCACTAGTCTCTGCGCACACAGCGAATAGCTTCTTTACTATGCTCTCTCTTTATGTCGATCGATTCAGATAAAAATCTCCGAAGTCTTTCTTTCTCTCGCGATATTCCTAGAGTAAAACTGTACAAAAGCTCTACGAAATTGGCGATATTTTTCACGGATCTGGTTCGAGTCTCGGCTTTTGAGGAAGGTGCGCATGTAGAAAGAGTACGCCAACACAGTTTATCCTGCTAAATGGTTATCAATTCTCTATAAGTTCTGTATTGTACATAAATTATAGAATATCTAAACGTTTCTTTTTTTTTTTCGATGTCCTGTGACATTGTACAATAGAGTTACAAATAAAGATAAAGCCACACTTTACGTATAATCTGATTCAGTCTTTGCTAATGTTACATAATAACGTGCGAAAGAACTAACAGTTAGACTATTTAAGAGGCTATTTAAGAATTTTAATTGATACTGGAAGCATAAAACTGTTTAGCTAGCTTTACACAAGATATTGGTCTTCTTCTTTATGAAATCGTCAAATTATGATTATGATACATTTCTACATTATCACCAGCATCGAATCTAATCTTATTTATCGTGATACTCTTGAGAAACTGTTAATCCATTGTTTTAACTCGATCGCGGCGCAGAACTGCGTCCACCAATATTGTTCTTCTCCCTCCAATCGATTCCCGTAAAAGCTGTCTACATATTGAACAGTCGATACAACGACGGCGGATTAGTCTGAAATTAAGCACACGTTAACAATCACTCTTCTTGCTAAAATCACAATTTTCTTTTCAATCGCATACCTTGATTATGACATACCTGTAGACCAGCACGGGAGTCAGATCGTCGGCAGCAGGTATGCCTCTTTCCGATGCCATGGAGAAGAGATTCATGATGGTAGTCGCGCAACAAAATACACACTGCAACTTATCCCTAGGAGTCTTATACGCCGATATCACAGCCAATTCAGCCTGCGCCCATGACCAGGGGCATTCGTAATGATAAACTTTTGAAATGCGTAGGTCCCTGTGATTTGAAGTTACGACCTTTGCCAACTTATTGATATGACCGTGAAAAAGCTGGTCCCTATATACATCTCCATCTTCATTTAGATAGAGCGCATTGTGGTATACCCGTGCCATGACGGTTCTTTCCACCACGACTCTCGCCAAATCTAACTGGTTGGCGCTTGCCGCTGAAAGTAAGAAGTAAGTTCAGACGTCTCTGAGCACTCCGCTAAGATCAATTGCGAGATAAATAATTATATTCATATACATTGCCAAATCGGATCGTTGTCCATTTCCACGTGGACCTTCCCTAGAAAATTATCCACGAGATCCTGTTTCTCGTCAGCTAGCGTAAGCTTTTAAACTCTTCGCAGAAACGCAGGAGGAAAGCCTTCTTTTTTTCCAAAAATACCCTCACACAAACGGATACAAGATGATTATTGATAGCATCCCGATTGCACTTAACTCGCACGCATAATCTGAAAAATATTATTATTAAACGGTTAACATCTTACATTTAAACATCTTACATTTACTTATACATTACATACAAAGATGATATTTATATATAAACAGTACCTATCTAAGTGAGCTAATGTCGACAGCAATCCCTGACGACATCTGATTAAATATGCGATATATAAGGAGATCGCTTTTGATAATCCTCTCGAAGTGATTTGAAGAGCTTTCTACATCCATCGTCATTAAATAGACGCACGCAACGTAAAGTTTCATGAAGATGAGCTAGTTAGACTTAGCTAACTAAGACTTAGCTCAGCTTCAGTTTTGCCGTTTGCTATGACAGAACCCTCCTGCTGATGTTCCCCATCAAGCCTCACGTTCTCTTCCTCCGCCTGAGTCTCCATTTGCGCGAAGATCACGTTGATCATCTGCGTGAGAGTCGCACAGGCTGTTGTTTGATTCACCAGGTTGCGCGACGACAAGTAAACGTTGTAAACAGTACGAATTGTTAACAGTACCGTACCCTCGTATACCTCCACATGCTGGCTTGTCATTACAGTCAGCAGAGCTTTAATAATCTGCAGCTGCACACTCTCATCGGTCTGTGGACCGGTGAAGCAACCGCAAATTGTCTCGACAATGCGCACAATCAGCAGCTTGTTAGGCTCCGTTGAATCAGGCACATTGCCAGTGAGATGGCTATATGCGATTAACTTCTGCAGGCAGTCCAGTGCTGTGTCACCACAATCCGTAGTGACTAGCTCTGACATGCTGACTCAAATGGCAAGAAGTACTTCTCAGCGGTAATGACATTTGAGTCGCTCTTAATTGGACTGTGGCCCAATTAAGGGCGTTTGAGATAACCTCTTGCACCCTGCACAGCTGGTGTACATCTTTGATCTCGTTACGGAGGTCCTCTGCAAGATGGAAATATGAGTGACAAACTTAATTAGCAACTATCGCTTATAGCTACAGGCTTATTAGCCTGTATATTTATTTATTTCAGTATAAAAAATTTTTAAAACGTTTATATTAATTCTGATTGCAGACGGACCTTCGGGAACACTAGCGCCTTCTTCTTTTAACATGAATAACTAAAAATCTATATTTCGGCTAATTACCGAGTTTATAAATATTTAATTAAAATTATCTGGGTGACTCACAAACCTTTTTAATCACACTTCATAACTCTTCATACAAAATACAAACGATTCCGTATAAAAACTTTTATTAATTTATCTATTTCGGCTAAATGCATGGTGTAAAAATAATTAATTAATTACAATTAAACGAATGACTCACAAACCTTTTCAATTGCACTTCAAAAGTCTTCATACGAAATACAAACGATTTCATATGGTAGATTCTTTCCCGGACATTCAGTTCCGGTCAAATACATACGAATGTTTCATTGGCTTAAACCGAAACTTGGACACAGTTCTTGCATCGTGGACACCGGGCCTAAGCCTTGTGTACACGATACTAGAAATCGGTCCGAGTTTTGGTTTTTATCCAATGAAACTGCTGCTTTTCTGTAAGAGCTGCAAGTTGATTGGCTTAAACCGAAACTCGGACCAATTTCTAGTATCGTGTATATAACAAGGCTTTAGGCTGCGTTCCCACTATACGCGTCGCGCGTCGCGTCGTCTGTCGTTAACCAATTTAAAGCGGGGAGCACACACTTCTGCATAACGCATAATGCGTAAGCATAAGAAAATTGATTGGTCTATTTTCTTATGCACATGTGTATGGACCAATCAATTTTCTTATGCTTACGCATCATGCGTTATGCAGAAGTGTGTGCTCCCTACTTAAACATCCCGTCACAAGTAATGTAATAAAATGGGATATGTTTTGATTGGTTAACGACAGACGACGCGATGCGCGAAGCGTATAGTGGAAACGCAGCCTTAAAGCGTCGTCTACAATACACAGAGTAAGGCTGAGTTTCCACTGAGCGCGTCACGCGTCGCGTCGTCACAAGTTAACCAATCAAAACATCCCATTTCATTACATTCTTGTGACGGGATCGAAATGGGATGTTTTGATTGGATAACTTGTGACGACGCGACGCGTGACGCGCTCAGTGGAAACTCAGCCTTACTCTGTGTATTGTAGACGACGCTTTAAGGCTGCGTTTCCACTATACGCTTCGCGCATCGCGTCGTCTGTCGTTAACCAATCAAAACATATCCCATTTTATTACATTACTTGTGACGGGATCGAAATGGGATGTTTTGATTGGATGACGCGACGCGTGACGCGCTCAGTGGAAACTCAGCCTAAGCGTGGAATAAGGACATAGTATAACTAGTATGCTCACTCTCTGTCGGCACCTTTGATCTATTGGTTTCCGATTCGCCGCCATGTTTTTGGAGGACCATCGACGTATCAAGCGGTTAAAGGGCCCCGGGTTGTAGTACCTACAAGTAACACTGCTCAAATGTCATACGCCGATTTTTTCGAAACTATGCACACATGTAGAACTTTGAAAAATATTTGTGTCGTGTTTTTTTTATTTTTGCTTATAAAGCGTTTTAAGAGTAGAAACTACCCTCGAAATATTAACCTTCTCAATTCTATGTATAATAATCCTTTAGATTATGCACGTCAATTTTTTGTAAAAATACAGACCAGAAAACCCTGAAAACTCCTAAAGATATTATTTTGGTGCAAAAACCATTCAGGATAACGTATATAGGGTGTAGAAGGTTAATATTTCGAAGGTGGTCCCTATTATACTCTTAAAACGCTTTATGAGCAAAAATAAAAAAATACGACACAAATATTTTTTCAAGTTCTATGTGTACACACTTTCAAAAAAATCGGCGTGTGACACACTTGAGTAATGTTACTTGTTAAATGTGCAAAAAAACTGTATACATTATTCATTCTTATTGGGAATATATGGTCTATAGGTAGAAATACACAAAAAATATTATATAAATAAAAGTGATTAATGAAATTGCTAGAATAACAATGTTTCGATGAATTACTCGAATGCTAATTATATTTGAAATAATTATTATAAATTATGAGATTAAGGTGGAAATGTGATTTCTGCCCAGTGCTTTGAATGTCAACGTGAAGAAATTCAAGCAAGCGCGGGTAAACGGCGGGAGTAACTATGGCTGCGGTCCACTTGACGCTACAAATGCTTCGAAGCATTCCTCTTCTCTTTTCTTTCAATGAAGAAAGAAGGAGAAGAAGAACGCTCTGAAGCATTTGTAGCGTCAAGTGGACCGCAGCCTATGACTCTCTTAAGGTAGCCTACTGTCCTTGTATAGACAAAGATAGACAAGGATAGCACGCTACATTGCACGCACACATACGCACGATGCACATCGACATTATATTTTTATATTACGCTTCTAAATCTTGATTTAGAGGGTTTATCGATGTTTTTCTTGTTGTGCAATTCGGGGGAACTTGTTTTCGCGTTCGTACCAATAGTATATCTCTTATATGAAATACATCTTGTGACGAGCTGACAGCTCGCCGCAACTCGAGACGCCATATTGGGATAAAAGTAGGATAAGGAAATCTGTACTTCCGTAATTTTTTCTCGTTTTCTATATAAAATCGGAGTTTCCCCGAATCATTAATGTATGTACTGCAATTCTGGAGAAGAATTTTTAATTCTGTCAAATTAATACGACGCTACGTGCCGACAAAAAATGCCGGTAAAACAGACGGCTCCAGCATCCCCTTAAGAATTACATTGGAATCATGAGGAATTATGCACCGTGGGCACACAAATTAAATCTTTTTATTTTTGTCACGTGGACAAAACTCGCATCTTGTTTCTTTTTCTACTTTAGCATTATCTCACGTCGCACATTTTGTCATCCGAATATTCGATGCCTAACAGCTCTCAATGGGTGCTTTGAATACTTGTACAGATGTACATAACGTAATCGAATTGTCGCATCATAAATGGGTTATTATAATTAGCTCAATAGATACATTTTCTACAAGTTTCCATTATTTATCTAGAACAGTCTGTAAGTGTAAACTAAATTATGATATACATAATTATATTCTAATGATCTCGTGCTCAAATCTAGTAAAACCGATATTTTAATTAAAAAAATGATAGAAATACAGTCAGATATTGTTTTGAATATATAAATTTACACTACTAACTCGAACAAAATAAATTAAAAAATATAATTTAAAAAATTGCACGAAATACACATTGGAGTTTGAGAGACCCCAGACTTATTTTAAATGTTAATTATTGCAAAACCAATACACAATGATTCGATTGCTTTGATGAGGAGGCGGCATGTTCGACGAGCATGTGCGGCTTACTTGGTTGCCAACATAAATGTCAAGCATCTCCGGCCGGAGGGACTTGCTACTGCCCGGAGGGAAGAACCCTCGCCAATGATTCGCGGACCTGCATTGATCGAGACGAGTGCTCCGAGTGGGGCTTCTGCGAGCAGCTGTGCGAGAACACTGACGGCTGGTACACGTATCACTGCGCGCCCGGCTATATTCTTCACGGGCACAACAAATGTCGCGCCCAGAACATCTCCGCCCTGGAGCTTCTGCTCGCGCAGGCGCGATATGGCGGTTGAGCACGACCGGCGAGGATCAAAAGATAATCGCCAACACCACCGACTACAAATTTTTTTTACAAGGCGGTTCTATTTTCCTAATTTATTTATTCTACCAATAGTTAGTCGAGTTTCAAACTTTATATGTGGGGTCTCGGAAACCCCATGTGTATACCTAGGGTTAAATCCTCTAGTTAATAATAATATTTGGGAGGTGTTGAAAAGACCAGTCCCCGCAAGTGCGGACGCGCTCGAATATTCCCGAAATAATATTCGTTGCGAATTGACGATTGGAAGGTGAAAGCGAGCGTTAGGAATATTCGAGAAACGCTCGATTTGCTCCAAAACGAGTTTATTTGCCTTCCCCCCGGTTTTTTTGGTGTTTTCGCTCGCGCCCGGACCGCCGGTGTACATCGCGTGATCGCTCGTACTGCGACCAATAGTCTGGTCGCTCGACGATTTGGAGCCAATCAGCGTTTCTCACGTCTCGAAATTTCCTCGCGGAAAAGTTCGGAGCTCCGGCCGCGATCGCTTCGCTTGTTCCGGCCGGGAGCTCAGTGAGCCTTGAGAAACCATCGAGAGCGACACGTCGAGCGCAAGCTTATTGTAAAATAAAGTGAGAGTCTATCAAACGACGCCTCAGTTAATTTTTGAACTTCCTCTCCTCGTTCGCGGAGTGACTACCCTCGGGAGATAGCGTTCCGACGCGTAAAGTGCGGACCGGCAAATTCGATTCGATACAAACAATTAATGGTCCTTCGAGCCGCATTCGCAAGCGCGTGAAACGAAGTTCGCGACCGTGTCGCCCATCGTTCATACGTGCTCCTTGCTTCTCGCTCGCTGCGCAGCACAAGTGATTGTCCTCGTCAGCCCGGCGTGCCAGCACGGATACGCGCAGACATTCGCCGATAGAACCGTCGCACGAGAAAATCGTGACCGGATCGTTAGTTCCCGGTTCAAAGGCGGTCTCACGAAACAGTGCAGTGAGAATTGCATTACGAGTGCGGCATCACTGACAACCCTTACAAAAAAGTATTACTAACTGGTTAGTAATAAATACTTATTTTGTGTATTAATAATACTAAAATTAAGTATTTATTAGTACTTGAATCACTGTGATTCAAGTATTGCACAGTATTTTATTACTGGTCAGTAATTTATGAAAGTAGTATTTAATACAGGACGAGTATTGAATACTTAGTATTAAATTTCTGATGAGAAAGCATTTAATACTAGGTGATAAATATGGCACGCCGTTTTACTTTTTAATGGCATCAATAATATTCTACACAATATAAAAGTTTCCAAAAATAATTGTTCTAAGAAAAATAGCGATTCTTACTAATGATTTTAAATTATGTCGAACATAATAAAATTGGACGAATTAAATTATGTCGGGACATAAAATAATTCCGAATTTTTATTATGTTCCGACATCATAGTAATTCATCCAATTAAAATTATATCGGAACATAATAAAAATTGTACGGCAAGCCGTTTTACTTTTTAATAGCATAATAAATATTCCATTCAATATAAAAGATCAAAAAATAATAGTCTTAAAAAAAATTACAATAAATTAAAATTATGTCAAGACATCATAAAAATTCGGAATTATTTTTACGTGTCAATATCATTTTAATTCAACCAATTTTTATGATGTCACGACATAATTTTAATTCAACGAATTAAAATTTGATATACATAATAAAAATTGCATGGCACACCGTTTTACTTTTCAATAGCATAAATAATAATCTATACAATATAAAAGTTTCAAAAATAATTGTCGAGAAAAATAGCGATTTTTACTAATGAATTAAATTTATGTCAAACATAATAAAAATTGCATAAATTAAAATTATGTCGGGACATAATAAAAATTCGGAATTATTTTTATGTCCTAACATAATTTTAATTCACGAATTAAAATTATGTCTGGACATCATAAAAATTAGATGAATTAAAATTATGTCGAGACATCATAAAAATTGTATGAATTAAAATGATGTCGACATCATAAAAATTGAATGAATTAAAATTATGTCGAGACATAATAAAAATTGTATGAATTAAAATTATGTCGAGACATCATAAAAATTGTATGAATTAAAATTATGTCGACATCATAAAAATTGAATAAATTAAAATTATGTCGCTACGTAAAAATAATTCCGAATTTTTATGATGTGTCGACATAATTTTAATTCATACAATTTTTATGATGTCTCGACATAATTTTAATTTATTCAATTTTTATGATGTTTCAATTTTTATGACATCTCGACATAATTTTAATTCATTCAATTTTTATGATGTCTCGACATAATTTTAATTCATTCAATTTTTATGATGTCGACATCATTTTAATTCATATAATTTTTATGATGTCGACATAATTTTAATTCATACAATTTTTATGATGTCTCGACAAAATTTTAATTCATTCAATTTTTATAATGTCTCAATTTTTATGATGTCCGAATTTTTATGATGGCTGAATTTTTATGATGTCTGAATTTTTATGATGTCTCAATTTTTATGATGTCTCAATTTTTATGATGTCTGAATTTTTATGATGTCTGAATTTTTATGATGTCTCAATTTTTATGATGTCTGAATTTTTATGATGTCTCAATTTTTATGTCTCAATTTTTATGATGTCTCAATTTTTATGATGTCTCAATTTTTATGATGTCTCAATTTTTATGATGTCGCGACATAATTTTAATTCCGGAGCTGGTAATTTTCATCCCACAATATTGGCAGCATTGTGTAAGTAGCGTCAACAGTTCTCACAGCTTGAATTCGATGTCTACGTGTCCCAGGTCGCCGATTACGACGTCCAGATAATGCGCTCCGTAGTTTTCGGTGTCTAAGTGTATTAATACCTTGAATTCGATGTCTACGTGTCCCAGGTTGTCGACGACGAGGTCCAGATAGTGCGCTCCGTAGTTTTCGGTGTCTAGGTGTATTAATACCTTGAATTCGATGTCACGTGTCCCAGGTTGCCGATGACGGCGTCCAGATAATGCGCTCCGTAGTTTTTCGGTGTCTAGGTGTATTAATACCTTGAATTTGATGTCTACGTGTCCCAGGTTGCCGACGACGAGGTCCAGATAGTGCGCTCCGTAGTTTTCGGTGTCCAGGTGTATTCATACTTTGAATTCGATGTCTACGTGTCCCAGGTTGCCGATGACGACGTCTAGATAATGCGCTTCGTAGTTTTCGGTGTCTAGGTGTATTAATACCTTGAATTCGATGTCTACGTGTCCCAGGTTGCCGATGACAACGTCCAGATAATGCGCTCCGTAGTTTTCGGTGTCTAGGTGTATTAATAACTTTGAATTCAAATCTAGGACACGTAGGTATCGAATTCGAGGATTTGTTCTAACAACTAGACACCGGAAACTACGGAGCGCACTGCCTAGGTTCCGTCATCGACCTGGAATACATAGATATAGGAAATTATATATATTAACTTTAATTGTAAGTTTTTAATTAATGGTGCCTTTTAATTAATCAGGAACAAATCTAACGGCACTTTTATTATATCATGTGAATACAAGCTTTCGATTGCGATTATAAGACATAGATATATATATTTTTAACTTTATGTACATTATATTTAACAAAATTATAATATTACAAAAAATTATTTTAATCACAAGAATTAAAAAGATAACAGTACAAAATAAAAATATTTAATTAAAATAAAATAAATAAATTTTTATTTTAAAAAACTTGGCGCTGCTAGACCTTGAAATTTAATAAAGTATTAAAATTTGGATTGAATTTAATAAAGCCCAAATTTTTGATTAAATAAAAAATAATTTAGGGAAGTATGCAACGGGAGTCAAATGCAGCGCCAAGTTTTTTTACAAGAAAAATTTATTTATTTTATTTTAATTAATTATTTTTATACGTAATATCTATGTATTCCAGGTCGATGACGGAACCTAGGCAGTGCGCTCCGTAGTTTCCGGTGTCTAGTTGTTAAAACATTCCTTGAATTCGATATCTACGTGTCCTAGATTCGGATTCAAAGTTATTAATACACTTAGACACCTACAGAGACACCTACATCCTAGAAAACTACGGAGCGCACTATCTGGACCTCGTCGTCGGCAACCTGGGACACGTAGCATCGAATTCAAGGTATTAATACACCTAGACACTGAAAACTACGGAGCGCACTATCTGGACCTCGTCGTCGGCAACCTGGGACACGTAGACATCGAATTCAAGGTATTAATACACCTAGACACCGAAAACTACGGAGCGCACTATCTGGACCTCGTCGTTGGCAACCTGGGTCACGCAGACATCGAATTCAAGGTATTAATACACCTAGATACCGAAAACTACGCAGCGCACTATCTGGACGTCGTCATCGCCGACCTGGGACACGTAGACATCGATTTCAAGCTGTAAGAACTGTTGGCGCTACTTACACAATGCTGCCAATATTGTGGGATAAAAATCACCAGCTCCGGAATTAAAATTATGTCGCGACATCATAAAAATTGAGACATCATAAAAATTGAGACATCATAAAAATTCAAACATCATAAAATTCGGACACCATAAAAATTGAGACATCATAAAAATTGAGACATCATAAAAATTCAGACATCATAAAAATTCAGACATCATAAAATTCAGACATCATAAAATTCAGACATCATAAATTGAATGAATTAAATTATGTCGAGACATCATAAAATTGTATGAATTAAAATTATGTCGACATCATAAAAATTGTATAAATTAAAATGATGTCGACATCATAAAAATTGAATAAATTAAAATTATGTCGAAACATCATAAAAATTGAATGAATTAAAATTATGTCGAGATGTCATAAAAATTGAAACATCATAAAAATTGAATGAATTAAAATTATGTCAAGACATCATAAAAATTGAATGAATTAAAATTATGTCGACACATCATAAAAATTCGGAATTATTTTTACGTATCGACATAATTTTAATTCATACAATTTTTATGATGTCTCGACATAATTTTAATTCATTCAATTTTTATTATGTCTCGACATAATTTTAATTCATCAATTTTTATTAAATAATTTTAATCAAATTAAAATATGTCAAACATAAAAAAATTGGATGTATTAAAATTATGTCGGGACGTGATAAAAATTTGAAATTAAATTATATTTTATATATGTCCAGACATAATTTTAATTCGTGAAATTAAAATTATGTCAGGACATAAAATAATTCCGAATTTTTATTATGTCCTGACATAATTTTAATTTATCCAATTTTTATTATGTTTGACATAAATTTAATTCATTAGTACGAATAGCTATTTTTCTCAAGACATTATTGTTTGAAACTTTTATATTATGTAGAATATTATTTATGCTATTAAAAAGTAAAACGGCGTTCCATAGATAAATACTTGTGTAATAAATACTTGTGTTGAATTACTGATGAGTATTTCAATGTTAGTACTGAAATACTGGACCGAGCTAGGATTCCATGTGTAAAATCACTGGCCAGTATTTTAATGTTAATATTCAAGTACTGAACTGATATTTCATGTGAAATTAATCACTGACCAGTACTACAATTTGTATAGAAACATTATAATGGGTAATTCCTGATAATATTAAGGAAGAGAGATAAAAGTAAGGCACAAATACATTTTATATGAAGGTCTGTACTAATTCGTCGTGATAAAAGTGTACAAGTTTTGAAATAATACTGCGGATATCATTCTTATATCCAATTCAAATTTTATTACTCTTTTTAAACTGAATTTGTTTCTTAAGATGATTTTTGAAAAATTATATATTTGCGCTGGTTATGACACATGTAGACTATATATAACACTTACATCAAATTAAGAAGTAGTCTACCACGTAAGGCAGTTGGCTCACGATCCAGAGGTCCCGAGTTCGAATCCCACCAAGGTAAGTGTGTTTTTCAAATACCAGAAAATATTTATAATTATAGACTGCATCTTAAGAAACAAATTTAGTTATAAAATAATAATTAAATTTCGAAAAAAATAATTTTTTTTATGCCGAGTAAATATCAGAAATCGAAATATCGGTGAGTAATTCAATACTAAGCACCAGTAGTTCTGTATAGTATTAATCACTACCTATGTTCGAGATCGTGCAATTCGGTACGGAACATCGCGTCATTACAGCAATTCAAGGCATAAGGCCAGATGTTATAAATTGCTCGCAACACGTATGCATGCAGGGAGGGCGGTCGACGAAATTCAATTTCCACCGTGTCGTTTTAACCGCATTGCAAATCGCCTCCTCAATATTAAAGTTGTCAGTATAGCATGGATCTTTCTTTCGCTCATATTCTAGAAAGTTCGCTAATTGCTAGCAAAACATTGCCACAGCTGACCGAGTGAACAAACAAAGTCAAGCTACACAATAGAAAGGTCCATGCTATAAACAAAAGCGAGCGCAAACAAGTAACGATCCGCAGATCGTCACGTGCGAACAGTGACGTCAGCGCGATGACGTAGGGCTTCGACGGCCAATCACCCTCCCGAAATTCGTAGAAATTTGTCTGGAGGGAGTTTCGCCTCGGAGGTGATAAAACGACCGCCGCCTCGGCGCGGGATCGATTCTCGTTCGTAGATCACCGCTAGTACACCGCTTTATACCGCTTAAACCGCTTTTCGTTTCGCCATCCGCATTTTCGCATTCGCTTAACCGCTCGCCGCTTTTGCCGTACTCAAGTCTGTGCGCGCTCACGGCTCTTCACCTGAAAAGGACTGTAAATAACTGTGTACATCTTATTTTTTGGAACATTATAAACTTTATTATTTTTTTTTACTTGCTGCCTCTCTCCTTGCTTTTGTAGTCGTCCTGTTACCTCGCGCTATCACGCGCAACCGCGTGCTCTCGAACAACCTATAATATTTATCACTACCAGTATTTTCCCAGTATTTCCCAAATAAATATTGACAGTATTAAATCACTGAGATTTTAAGTATTTAGTCAGTAATACTTTTCTGTAAGGGAATTGGCTCACTCAAAAATCGGAGCGCTCTACACTCGCTCTATAAATATTAGTGTCTCGTTCGAACTGAAACCAGTGCTCTCGTCACGAGTGTTCCTCGAGATTCGCAGAAGTCCGGTGAAGCCCGTGCCTGCAATCTTCCTGAACGGAATTCACGAGTGCACCGAGATAATCGCTAATCGGAGTAATCCCGCGCGCACCCGAGCTGTCTGCTCGCCGCGGATTCACTACGAGACATTCTTTACCGACCGTGATTACTGGACCCGAGGCAGTCATGTCGGAGGATCTACAAGGACTCCTTATCGAGCAAAATTGTGTTATCACGTCGATAAGGAGAGTATTGATAAACTTCAAGAAGTTGTCAAAGAGTCAAATCACTCTTTCCAAAACAAAGAGTCGATATTACAGGCGTTGGAAACGCTATGGGAAAAATGCCACGCCATCAAGGTCAGCATTCACCAGACGGCGACCGCCGAGGAAAGGAAGACGGCCCCGTACTTCCTTGAGGAGCAGTTTTACGCAGCCGAGGACGCCTATCTGGAGGCATCAGATTACCTCAACGACACCGTCGGTAAACTCTCCAAGAGCGAGCCGTCCACCGCCGAAAAAGGTAGCGACCATTCTTTTCGCGATGCATTCGCCGGAGCATCATTACAATTGCCTCGTATCACGCTTCCCAAATTTTCGGGAAATTTTGCTGAATGGGAAAATTTCCGCGTTATTTTCGAGTCACTCGTTGCGGTAAATGAGTCATTATCGAATACTCAAAAACTTCATTATTTGAAGGCGAGCGTTACGGGTGACGCCGCATTGCTAATCAACAGTATTAAAGTTTTCGATGCAAATTACCAAGCCGCATGATAACTCCTCGCGGACGAATACGATAATCAAAACGCGATTATTCATTCGCATATCCATGCTTTCGCCGATCTGCCTAAAATGAAGACGGAAAACGTTATCGAGTTGAAACGACTTCGCGACAACGTATCAGCTTCTCTAGCTGCTTTAACGAACTTAGATCGTCCGGTTATTTATTGGGACGATTTGCTTGTGTACTTGATAGCGCAGAAATTTAGTTCGAAAACACGTAATGAGTGGAATTTGATACGAGGCAATTCCGACGCGTACCCGACATACAAGGAAATCCACGATTTTATGACTCTGCGAATTCGCGGTCTAGCGGACTACCCCGCGCAGTCCGATCTCGCGGCGAATAACCCGCGCGCTAACAATCAAGGCCCGTTCGTCAGTAAATAACATGTCCGCCGAAAAATGCGTCGGTTGCTCCGGCAATCATTATTTGGCCAAATGCGACGACTTTAAAGGTCAATCGGTAGAGCAACGAATACAACTTGCTCGTCAGTACAAATGCTGTCTCAATTGTTTACGAATCGGTCATTTCTTGAAAAATTGCCCGAGCAAAGGTCGATGCAACCGTTGCCGTCGAAATCATCATACACTCTTACATATCGAATTCGACGAAGGTTCGAAGAAACAGAATCCCTCTGCCATCGCGTCGATTACAGAGCCGTCAAACCCTGTCGCGTTACCCGCTCCATCCACGCCGAGCACGGTTGCATCGGCGTCTGTTCAAACAGTTCACCCCTCCCGAGAACTTACAAAACTGCCGCCACAAGTACTGCTCGCGACCGCATGGATTAAACTGACTACTCCGGAGGGTGCCTTTAAGTTGCGCGCGTTATTGGATCAAGGCTCTACGTATTAGGGCTGCGGCTATCCGGATAAAAATTATTCGAATATTCAGATAACGGATATAATGAATATTCGTTATCCGGATCATCGGATATCTGAATATTTAAATAATCTGCAACAAAATGTTCGAATATTTCGGATATCCGGATAGTGCAGATATCCGGATAATGCGGATATCCAAAAATAGCGTAGATATGCGGATATTCGGATAATATATGAACATTGTTCTTTCGTGAACACGTAGATATTGCACAATGTCAGATTTGTTTGCAATCTGACCGATGAGCATTTTATTCTTCTTAAAGGGGTATTCACATTCGAAGCGTCGAAAAATAGGCGTATTTCACAAATTTTTTGCGGGAGCCTAATGTATTGGCTACTTACAAGGATTTTACATGGATTATGTCTACCTCCAAGGAGCTACTTTTGTTTTACCTACGTAATGATGAGAAGGCCATGATTCCTTAATCTCCTGGAAATTAACAAAACTTGCCTCGTGGGGACAGATGAAGACGCATATCTTGTTTATGTTTTATCATAGTTTCACACAGTCATTTAATGTTTTGCGAAAATGACAATTGATCACATGTTTCACACACTGTTTTGCATATCAAGAGACACGGTAGTGTCTCGCGCCAAGTACGCGTTTCATACACGCAATGCGCTGACCCAAGCAGAACAGAAAGTCAGATGTTATCAAAATAACGACAATATTATTTATTTATTTAGTCGACTATACATGCCTTTTCAAGTCACAGCAAGTATTAGATAATGCACAGAAAAGAACAAGGTTCACTGTAAGAAAAACAAAGACTATCATATATATAAAAAAGGAAAATAAAAATCTCTTTTATTTATTTACTCTTTTAGACAAACAAAGACTATCATATATATAAAAAAGGAAAATAAAAATCTCTTTTATTTATTTACTCTTTTAGACAATTCTATTTTAGTAGGTTTCCCAGATTCTAAAGTTATTTAGCTTGTTTCTTGCGCGACCGAGGTACCCTCAGGACACGAAGTATGCCGGGACCACCCTGTCCAGGGCGCGGGGCAAGAACCAAGGAGGTAGCGAAAAGAGGGTTCAAAAAACGCTCGCCGGGTTATTCTGACAAACACACTTTATTGCACATAGAGTACTTCTCGCATTCACGCACCCGAGCACCCGGAGCATTCGCGGGATGGCGGGACGGAAATCTTGAGTCGCTCCTTCTGTCTGCGTGGCTCGCGAAACGGAAATCTTGTAGAGCGGTAGATGACCGCCCTCGCGTTCGGAGATCTTGCTCGCGGTCAACGGATATCTTGGCGCGAAGCAGACGAGCGACCGCGGTCACGAGGTGCGAGATGCTCAGGCTTTCTTTTTGTCTCGGATACGCGATAGTGAGTTCGCGTTTTACACAATCACTATACGCTTTACATTCACGCTGATGGTCCGTGTTCACGAACGGCGCGGCACGACAAAATGGCCGCGAGAGAGGGGTCGATATCGGGATCGAACTCCCTGCGCTGAGTTATTGAGAAGTGATCGCTTGCACTTACGCTCGGTTATCACAACACTTGTTGCAATCACTATACCCGGGCTGACTGCCTGTGACGGTTTCGTTCGCCGTCTGTACGGTCCTTTAGATGAGGATCACGGTACCGCACGCGGTGATCACGTGATCCGTTTGTGCGCGTTGCCCACTCGATTGCGGGCGACAAATCTCGTCAATCTCGTATGACGAGAGATATTGCGCGACGACTAATGCCGCTCGCGACGACACTTGTACGCTCGAAACTACCCCTCGCACAGGGCTTCTCGCGTCCCCCAATACCGAACTCCTCGCAGTCGGAAAACGGCTCACTCTTAGCGGCACTAGTGAAAGAGCGATTCGAGATGTTTCACGCGGCGATCTCACGGATGCGGCTCGCGATGAAACTTGATTACGGACTTCACGCACTGGCGGTCGAGATCACTCCCGATAGGCACAATGTCGCGAACGCCCGGCTCGATGTGTCTCTTGTCGCGGCAGAGAACAGAAGAAGGCGCGGATCGATATCGATTATCCTTCGTCCCGATAGGAGACCCTCGGCGGGGTATGGGCCTCACGAAGGGCCAATCACATGGATCCGCGATGTAACGCGTTGCGCGGTATACATATTTAGGAATACGCGTGCGCGTTCTGCAATCGCGCTGTCGAAACGGTAAGCGCGATAGTCGGGTGATCTCGGATAAAGTCGAGTCAAGCCCGAGGGTTGTTTGTGCTTGCGCCAGGGGCGATTACTTTCGCGACAGCGCCCTGCCAACTGATTTTACCTTAATCCTAAACATAGCTGAAAAACAAAGAGATTGCTATTCTAACATAAAAAAGCAAAAAAAGAGTGACCGCAAAAACAGGCCAAAAATCGCCTGTTTTCACCCTTGTCTTTTTTCACCCTTGAATTTAGACTTCTACTTAGTTAGTACTAAATGATAGTCTATAATGAGTCATGAATCCTCAGAAAGTTTCAGATTGAGCCGGGTTTGAAAAAAAAAGGCGAGGGAACTCACTCTAATCAAGCAGCCCAAAAGTGAGAGGGGACTCACTTTAATCACATTTATACTAACATATATTCGCGTATACCTGTAAATAATCACATAACAGCGAACGAATACGTTTTTTGAACCTATTATTATGTAAGTTTCCATTTCAACGTTTTAAACGTTTTAACAGCGAATACGCAACCAACTTTGACCCTCCATATCTTGAAAATAAAAAGCCGGCTTAATCTGAAACTTTCTGAGGATTCATGACTCTATTATAGACTATCATTTAGTACCAAGTAGAAGTTTAAATTCAAGGGTAAAAAAAGAGGCGATTTTTGCGGTCACTCTTTCAGACAACAAAAATAATTAATTAATTAGAGTTAATTAGAGAAAATTACTGAAAAATATATTAGTGTAACTCAACCAGACATTATAAATTAAATGATGAAAAACTGGACTATTTAGGATTACTTAGGTCAAATAAGAGATCTATTTTGGTGCAGAAATATTAAATGAGATACATTCTCTGGTAACAAACAACTTCGTTTCGCCGAGACAATGTTTCCTGCAGTGGAAAACACCCTTTCCGCTGTAGCAGATGAGGCAGGAATGCACAAAAGCTGGCGGGCTATTTTAGCCACTGCTGGGAAGCATACTTCATGTGCCTTCCACCAAGCGCACAGATCAAGATTATGGTCAATCTGAGTTTCCGCGACGTATTTGGCAAAATCATCACCCTCATGATTTTCGTCCATTCCGAGAAGGAAATCCATGACCGTCGAGCCTTGACGCTGCTCGTTGCCATTAGGTGTGGCTAAATGTCTGTGGTTTAAATTAGTGCGCCTTTGCACTTCTGTGTGTATAAATGAGCGTACACTTTCAGATGGTTCCGCTATCAACTTCTTATGTCGAGGATCGAGTAAAGTGGCCATTTGCATCGCTGTCACTTCATTGTTAACGTTAATATTTTCCATCTTGAATCGATCAGTGAGGTCTAAGGCCGCTCGAACTTTAAAAGTTCTTTGTAAAGAACTGTCATCGTCTTTTACCAGTAAATGGCGATTGATTAAATTGTAGATAATGGGACGCACTATACTCAATGTGATGGACTTTTCGGCGCATAAGATTGTGGTTGCTTGTTGGAATGGTTTTAGCAATACTGTAAGCTGCATAACTTTTACCCACTCTGCTTCGCATAGTTCTAACTTAGCAGCAATCGCCGACTTGAATACGGACCGGTCACTTAAAGCTGCCATAATGCCGGATCGCAAAGTTTGAAGTCTATCTAACATAAAGAATGTGGAATCTCAACGTGTCGGACATCTCTGCATTAGTCGCAATGTTGGCAATCCGAGACTTTTCAACTTATCCTCTAAAGCGGTTGTTCTGCTATAAGAATGCCGGAATGCACTAACAATTTCTGCCCCTTTCTTTATCACAGACACACATTCTGGTGCTTCTAAGGCTGTATTGACAGACAATTGTATGGTGTGTGCTGCACATCGTACACTGAGCATACCGTCCGTATCGCCTAGTTCTTTAGCTGCCTTAACAATATTACTAGCATTGTCATGTACAAGTCCAGTAACTTTGTTAGTTAAATTCCATTCTTGCACAACCTCGCGAATTGTTTTCTGCAAATGTTCAGCAGTGTGGCTCTCAGTCATTTCTCTCGTCATCAAATTGACGGTGTGTGGGATCCAGTTGTCATCAAGGTAGTGTGCTGATAATGTTATATAACTGTCATTTGCCTTAGACGTCCACGCATCTGTTGTAATGGCTACAGCGTCGACTTTATCTAATGTGGTGCGCACCTGTTCCGCTGCCTCGTTGTACAAAGTGCGCATTCGGTTGTCAATCGTCCTTCTTGAAGGTACTTTGTAACCTGGAACACTGATAGCCATGAACTGAATAAAACCTTCATTCTCTACAATCGATGTTGGGAGCATGTCGATCGCAATCATTTTGCAAATAGCCATGGTGATATCCTCTGCACGTCTAGAATTCACAAGTTTTTTCGTTGAAATAATATTTTGAGATGTAGTGAAGCGCCTTTTCTTGCTGTTAGGTTCTGACTGCTCACATTCTTGGTCTAGGCCATTAGAACTCGAGTCAGAATCGCTCATGGTTTGCCTGGAAACCAGTAAAGTTTTGAAATTTTTATATTCTAAATTCATAGTAATAACTTTTTATCTAAATTGTGAATTGATCTGAAATTTGGTCCCGAACTTTAAAAGAGAATACAAAATATTAGATATATACACGGAGAGAATTTTCTCTTAAAATTTACCCTGAAATCATGGTAGTTGTGGGACAACATGTACCACCAAGAATTTTATGCGAGCTATTCTGATTAATATCTACCATAATAAAAATATTAATATCTATTACATTAAAAGATAAATTATGTTTGATTAATTTTACTAAAATATATCTAGGAAATTTCAATAATTTTTCAAAATTTACCAATTTGCTTGGTAATTTTTATCACGTTGTTTGTAAAATGTCTTTTGTATATTTTAAAAATTTTTTGGTTGCCAAGTTGTCCCAAGTTTGTAGTGAATTTAAGAGTAAAATATAACAAAAAATTCTCTCTGTGTACAGATATTAAATTTTATCAACTTCATAGCATTTTGACAAACTTTCCAGAACATTCTTAAGGAATATACTGTTTTAACATTGAAAAGGAAAACATAAGAAAACGTTGAATGGTATCGAAAATACGGCAGCGTTAAAAATAAAAAACTTACCTGTGAATACGTGACGATGAAGCTCCGAGCACTACTTTGTGTTTCGTATTATAATGGTTCCACAGACATGTCGTGGAACCTTTATGAGACAGTTTTGACTCACAGTACCTGCATACCGCCTCGCTATTGTCGGCTGATTGCATGAAATGCTCCCACACTTTACTTTTCCCCATCGCTGAAAGATTCAGATGTTCTAGCTTTTGCTGCGTACTCAGTTTCTATCCAGAATACCGATTGAAATAGTATTAACTAGATTTCAAACCTTTGTATGGCTGTTACTGGTCTCCCTACACCAAGTGCTTGCTAATGGTCGTGCGCCTATGCTGCCTATACGACACTGCTATACTAGACACTAAACGCTCGACCGAGGTGAAATCAACAAATACGTAGCACAAATGAATACGTAAGTCGAGAAGTGTTATGTTGACATAATAAAATTTGAAGTTTAGCATGACAGCCGCATATAGTAGAATTAAGGTTTTCAGTTTTCTACTTGTAGAGAAATGTACCCAAACAGACCACATTTGTCTCCGCAAAGCATAAAGTTTTCTTCCCGCTTTCCACCAACTCAAAGTATGCATATCTGCGTGCGCATTATTTTAATATCAGAAATATTCGGATAATACGTATGTATATTCAAAATATTCGAATAATACGGATAGCGTGTTATTCGGATAATACGAATAACCAGTTATCCGAATAACCGAATAGTTATTATCCAAATATTCAGCTATTCGAATAATTTTTATTTTAAGTGGTTATCCGAATATCCGAATATTCGGATATCACGAATATTCGAATTTTAATCGCACCACTACTACGTATAGCTTTATTTCGGAGTCGCTTTGCCAAATAATGCGTACCAGGCGTTATCGTGCCGGTTTGAAAATACATTGCTTCGGCGAGAAATTTAGCGGCATGGCTAAATCTCGCATGCATCTCACTCTCGCGCCCTGTTCGGGACAAGGTCCGACGTTTCCTTTTACGGGTTATGTCTATCAGAAAATAACGTCATATTCAGCCTCTCAAACCAGACCTACCGAATTGTAGCCACATTTGCATGATCTGCAATTAGCGGATCCTGAGCCGTCTAGCCGTCACCCGATTCATGTGCTCATCGGCGGGCGCGGACTTATACGGATCGCTATTGTTGAATGACGTTCGTCAAGGGCCTTTCGGCACTCCCACGGCTCAGCTCACAGTTTTGGGTTGGATCGTCTCAGGCCCTACCGGAAACGCTAGCTCAGATACGGAATCCGCTTCGGTTCTTAACTGCGTAACATGTGAAGAAACAAACTCGTTACTTCAGCGATTTTGGGCTGACGAAAGTATCCCTGCTCAAACTCCTCTTACTGAGGAAGACGAACGATGTGAACGACACTTCGTCGAAACCCATTCGCGTAATTCGCAGGGGCGCTACATCGTGCGTCTACCGTTTAAGAACGGTCCCCCGGGTAATATTGGTGACACTCTTCAAAGGGCTATGCTCTTATACAAAAAAATGGAAAGCAGATTGCTGCAAAGGCTAACAATCGTTAATCAGTACCATGAATTTCTTGCGGAATACGAGTCTATGGGTCACATGAAATTAGCGAGCGCGTGCGAGGCATCGCTATTTCCCCCAGTCTACATACCTCATCATTTTGTGCTGCGCGAGTCGAGCTCAACTACGAAACTTTGCGTAGTATTTAACGCTTCCTATAAAACAAGCGACGGAACTTCGCTTAACGATCACCTGATGGTCAGCCCCAATCTTCAACAAGATATCGCGGCGATCATATTACGTTGGAGACAATTTTGCTACGTATATACTGCGGACATTGCAAAAATGTTCCGGCAAATTTTGATACATCCGGATGATGCAAACTTTCAAAGAATTGTTTGGCGTCCGCGAAACAGCCTACTGATCCTACTTTACTGTCTACTCACGGTCACATACGGCCAAGTGCCGTCTCCATTTCTCGCGAAGCGTACTCTACGTCAATTAGGACTGGACGAAGGCAAGGCCTTCCCAGCCGCTCTCCAGATATTAGAAGAACAAATTTACGTTGATGATGTCCTCTTCGGGGAGGACGATATCGCGACTCTCAAGGAAACCCGCGCACAGCTCATCGCTTTAATGAAACGAGGAGGATTTCCCCTCCATAAATGGTCAGCGAATTCCGCGGAACTTTTGCGAGACATTCCCGTGGATCAATGCGAATCCTCTGATCGTAACCTCAAAGAGGACGATACTCTCAAAGTATTAGGTCTGTCTTGGTCGCCACACGAGGATTTATTCCGTTTTCTAGCAACTCAATGCTCTCCAACGGTGCACACGAAACGCTCCATATTGTCATTTATCGCGAAGCTTTATGACCCCCTTGGATGGGCATCCCCCATCGTCATCTCTGCTAAAATTCTAATGCAGGAGCTTTGGTTACGAAAACTTGAATGGGATACTCCGATTCCGGAAGATCTATTGACGCGTTGGACCGATTACAGCACTGATCTGTGTAAGATTAACGACGTGCGCATTCCTCGATGGACCGGAATGCATCGAAACATGATCGGAGTAGCACTTCACATTCGGGTTCGCTGACGCTTCCTCCAGAGCTTATGCTGCCGTCGTCTATCTCAGAGTCCCGCATAGTAATTCGAACATACAGATCAGTCTTCTTGCGGCAAAGACGAAGGTCGCCCCGTTAAAAACAGTCAGTGTTCCTAGACTCGAACTCAACGCCGTCGTGCTGTTGATTAGATTATTGGAATGGGTCAGAACTTCTTTGAAATTTGAAGGAGTTCCTCTGTTTGGATGGACGGATTCGAACATTGTGTTAGCTTGAATCCGTCAACATCCATCCAGATGAAATTCGTACGTTGCCAACCGCGTTTCGGAAATACAAACTCGCCTCCCTTCCATGAACTGGAATCACGTTCGCTCAAAGGATAACCCGGCTGATTGCGCATCTAGAGGCCTTTCAGCCACTGAATTGGTTGGACACGAGTTATGGTGGTCCGGGTCGCCCTGGCTCCGTGAGCACTCCGACTCATGGCCTATTCCGGACGAACCTTTGCCCATGCGAGAGAATACGCTCAAAACGGTACTCGCGGAAGAGCGTAAATCAGCTATTCATCATGCCGACTCTTCTCCGGAATGGGACCTACCTGACACTTGCTCCAGTTGGACCCGGCTCCTCCGCGTTACTGCGTATATCAAACGCTTTATTCAGAACTTAAAAAACAAGTCCGCCTCTTCACCAATTGTAACTTCAAGATTATTCATACGGGAGCTCCGAGATGCTTCCGCCTTTTGGCTGAGATCAGTGCAGTTAACTTATTTCTCAACCGAGTGGAAAGCTCTAAAGGCCCGCTCTCCTATTACCCGGACGAGTCCGTTATGTTCTCTTAACCCATTCATTGGGGAAGATGAGTTAATACGGCTTGGCGGGCGGCTTGAAAATTCAACACTGGGCTACAATGAGCGCCACCCCGTAATACTCCCGAAACATCGCATCTCGGAGCTAATAATTGACCAAGCTCACAAACTTTCGCTCCACGGCGGAACGCAGCTGACGCTGAGAGTTTTGAGACAGAACTTCTGGATTCTTTCCGCGCGTAGTCTGGTTAGGTCCCATGTACTTTGCTGTGTCGCGTGTGTTTGTCAGTCCGCGAACACCGCTACTCAGCTCATGGGCGATCTGCCCAAACAGCGAGTAAATCCTTCTCCGCCCTTTACTCACACCGGAGTTGACTACGCCGGCCCTATGAACGTTATTCCGTTTGTTGGCCGGGGTCAAAGGGGGAGGAAGCATTACGTCGCCGTGTGTCTCGCGACCAGAGCTATTCATCTTGAGTGCGTAGAGGACTACTCGACGGAAGGTTTTCTCGCTGCATTTCAGCGTTTCGTAAGTCGACGAGGTCTCCCGTCTGATATATATAGCGATAACGGCACAAATTTTCAAGGTTCTGATCGCGAGCTTCAGCGTCATTTTCTCGCTCTTATGCAAGACCCTCTGCTAAATGACACTTTGACCAACGACGGTGTAAAGTGGCATTTCATACCCCCGGCAGCGCCACATTTCGGGGGGATTTGGGAGGCTAGTGTTAAGAGTCTGAAACAACACATGAGACGAGTAATAGGGTCTCGTACCTTGTCGCGGGCCGAATTCGTCACACTCTTGTGTAAGATCGAAGCTTGCCTAAATTCTAGACCGATCACCGCTCTCAGCGATGATCCGACGGACCTTTCCGCGTTAACGCCTGGACACTTTCTAATAGGACGTCCGCTTGTTAGCGTACCGGAGGAATCCGTCCTCGAACTCGACACGAGCCGCCTATCGCGATGGCAACATATACGGTTAATGCAGGAACAGATTTGGCGTTCTTGGTCAGCAGATTATTTACATTCCCTGCAACAACGCCATAAATGGTCTGAATCGTCTCCCGACCTCAAAATTGACGAGCTAGTTCTGCTGAAAAATAACTTACTGCCTCTCTCAAAGTGGGAGCTCACGCGAATCCGACAGGTTCACCCGGGAGCTGACGGACGCGTACGGGTGATTACTGTACGTACGGCTAACTCGGAATTCAAAAGACCAATAACTCAAATCTGTCGCCTGCCTGAAACCATTAACCGATCCTCGTCGGAATAACCGACAGCGATACGGTTTCTCGATTCACGTATGATCATATCATTGTAAATAGTTGACTGTATCATTGTAAATATCTGACTGTAAATATAGTATGCATAAGTTAAGTACGCTTAAGTTCTAAGGTGATGTAAAATAAACACACGACAACTACCTGTAAGATAGACTTAATAATGTGAAAACTGCCGCTCTCGATTCAGGGAAAACGACTGCGAAAATCAAACGTTCTCGTGCCTCTTCTTTCGTATCCGTTCGAATACGAGGCGGGCGGTATGTTGAAAAGACCAGTCCCCGCAAGTGCGGAACGCGCTCGAATATTCCCGAAATAATATTCGTTGCGAATTGACGATTGAAAGGTGAAAGCGAACGTTAGGAATATTCGAGAAACGCTCGATTTGCTCCAAAACGAGTTTATTTGCCTTCCCCCCGGTTTTTTTGGTGTTTTTGCTCGTGCCCGGACCGCCGGTGTACATCGCGTGATCGCTCGTACTGCGACCAATAGTCTGGTCGCTCGACGATTTGGAGCCAATCAGCGTTTCTCACGTCTCGAAATTTTCTCGCGGAAAAGTTCGGAGCTCCGGCCGCGATCGCTTCGCTTGCTCCGGCCGGGAGCTCAGTGAGCCTTGAGAAACCATCAAGAGCGACACGTCGAGCGCAAGCTTATTGTAAAATAAAGTGAGAGTCTATCAAACGACGCCTTAGTTAATTTTTGAACTTCCTCTCTGTAGTATTCTAAGGTTGGCACTTGTAGTATTCTAAGGTTGGCGCTGTGTGATGTAAAGGTTGGAGAGGGAGAGAGAATAAAGATGGCGAGTAGCAATACAGAAGCACGAGCGTGAAGTTGTTAAATCCTCGATTACGACATTAAATAGAAAGATTACATTGGCGACGAGGTGAACTGGAAGTAATATCGGAGGAAGAGGAAAACGCCGAGGTACAATTAGCACGAGTGAGGAGAAAACAATTAAAATGAGCTCGACTTCAGGACGTGAATTAGAAAAGTTTTCGGTAAATGAAGAAAACGCAACTGTGGGAGTACGCTGGAAGAAGTGGATGCGGGCGTTTGAATTATTCATACAAACGCAAGCAGCTCTCACGAGTGAACGTAAGCAGGCGTTTTTGTTGCATCTAGCAGGTCCCGAAGTGCAAGATGTGTATTACGCGCTGGATACGGTAGTGCCGCAAGGTAGAGACATCTATGACGCAACGAAAACAGCGCTAGAAGCACATTTTTCACCGCAAATTAATGTACCATATGAGCGGCATAATTTCCGTTGCTTAGCACAGCAAGCGGATGAAACGATTGATCGTTATGTGATACGGTTGCAACAGCAAGCAGAAAATTGTGAATTCGGAGATAGAAAGAACGAAATGATTCGGGACCAGATTATAGAAAAGTGCAACTCAAACGATTTACGCCGCCAGTTACTGAAGGAAGGAACCGCGCTGACATTCCAGAAAGCAGTAGAAATCGCGAGGTTATGGGAAATGTCACACAGACAAGCTCAAGCCATGACGTTGGAAGAAAGTAAAACAGAGCAGGTGAACCAAATAAAAGGACGCAGCAAGAATTACGGAAGACGCGAAAATAAAAACAGGGCAAGTGGAACAGACGCTAGATGTTTTCGATGTAACTATACCGGACATTTTGCTAGAGATAAAAGCTGCCCAGCCCGTACGAGTACTTGCGAAAGATGCGGGAAGGAAGGACATTTCAAAATTGTGTGTAAAACGAAGATGGAAAAGGTGGTTAAGAAAGAGCGGAAAACTGATCGGAAAAAAGTTCGACAAGTGGAAGAGAGTAGTACGAGCAGCGAGGAAGATACATCGGACGACCACTACGCATTCAGCATTCGGGAAAGGGACAAGATTTTTGGTATCGGAGAAGACGAAAAAATTGACGTGTTGCTAGGAGGAGTAAAAACGAATATGATTATTGATTCGGGAGCAACTTGCAATATTATCGACAAAAAGTGCTGGAAGCGACTGAGAGACAGTAAAATTCGGTGCAGATTGTATCATTCGGAAAAAAGGCTGTATCCGTATGGAAGCCGTCAACCGCTGAAGATAATGGGAGCATTTAGGACGGAGGTACAACAAGCCGATAAGAGATTAGCAGTGGAAGCGGAGATAATCGTCTTGGATGGAAAAGGTGGAGCAGTGCTAGGGAAGAAAACTGCGATGGATTTAGGAGTACTCAGCATAGGACCAGGGGCCGTCAGAACTGTTGAACAACAGGATGTTATTGGAGAATTCGGTAACATGTTTAAAGGAATTGGTAAGCTTAAGAATTTTCAATTCAAGATACCAATTGATAAGTCTGTTACTCCGGTTGCGCAACCAGTTCGTAGGCAGCCATACAACTTGAAGGAGGTGCAACGGAAATTGATTGCAGAATTACTGGATGCAGACATCATTGAAAGGGTGGAAGGCCCTACGCCATGGGTTTCACCAGTTCGCATAGTACCAAAGGGGGAAAGCGGATGGAGGCTGTGCATAGATATGAGGCAAGCAAACCGAGCGGTCCTTAGAGAACGTACTCCAATTCCGGCAACGGAAGAGCTCCTGCAAGAAGTAAACGGAGCTACCGTATTTTCTAAACTGGACTTGAAATGGGGATACCATCAAGTGGAGCTTGAGGAAGAGTCACGTGAAATTACAACGTTCGCCACCGAGGTAGGATTATTCCGTTATAAGAGACTAATGTTTGGAATAAGCTGTGCGCCAGAAGTATACCACCGGATTATGACACAAACTTTACAGGGATTAGAAGGCGTGTTAGTTTTTCTGGACGACATTTTGGTATACGGTAAGAATAAGGAGGAACACGACGCGAGACTCAGGAAGGTACTACAGAGACTACGTGAAAAGGGACTCACATTGAATAAAGAAAAATGTAAATTTCGGAGGTCAGACGTGGTATTCTTGGGACATCACATTTCGGAGAAAGGTATTAAACCGTCAGAAAACAGTAAAAACACAATTCAGCAGTTTCGCCGGCCAAAATCAGCCGAGGAAGTAAGGAGTTTCTTGGGACTCATAAATTTCTCGGGGCGGTTTATTCCAGATCTAGCAACAAGAAACGAGCCGCTGCGCAAACTTACTAGGAAAAATGCCGTGTTCAAATGGGGTCAGCAGCAGGAAGAATCTTTTCAAGATTTAAAGGAATGCATAGTACAACCAGGAATCTTAGGGTTCTACGACAAAGATGCTGACACCAAAATAATCGCAGATGCCAGTCCTGTGGGGCTTGGAGCCGTGCTTATCCAAATACAGGAAAGAGGGCCACGCGCAATTCGTTACGCAAGCAGGACCTTGAGTGACGTAGAAAGGAGGTATTCGCAAACTGAAAAGGAAGCGTTAGCTCTAGTTTGGGCATGCGAAAAATTTCATTGGTACTTGTATGGAAAGGATTTTGAACTATATACGGATCACAAACCGCTCGAAACAATATTTAGCCCGAGATCGAAGCCATGTGCGAGAATTGAAAGATGGGTTTTGAGACTTCAGCCATATAAATTTCGAGTGGTGTACAAAAGTGGGAAATCGAACATCGCCGACCCACTGTCCCGACTACTGGACACGCGACAAGTGACCCAAGAACGCGAATTCGAAGAACAGATACGACGAATTATCGAGGCTTCAGTACCGAGGAGGTGCTCGATGAAAGAAATAGAGGAAGCGACAGGGGAGGACATAGACCTGCAAGAACTTCGGAAATGCATCGAGACGGCTGTTTGGACACCTGAAATGAAGAAATACGAGCTGATAAAGGAGGAGCTTAGTAACATTAATGGGGTTATCGTGAGGGGAACTCGGATTGTCATACCAAAAGTGTTACAGCGAAGGATGCTGGAGTTAGCACATGAGGGACACTTGGGCATCGTTGGCACGAAACAACGATTACGATCGAAAGTTTGGTGGAAAACGATGGATAAGGATGCCGAACGGTGGGTGAAAACGTGTCACGGTTGCCAGATCACTGCGCTACCAGAGCCTCCGGAGCCTATGAAGAGAAGCGACTTGCCAGAGAGACCGTGGGAACAGGTTTCAATAGATTATTTAGGTCCACTGCCGTCAGGGCACTATCTGCTGGTGATCGTAGACTATTACAGTCGCTACTACGAAGTGGAGATCACACGGACCATGGGCGCAGAAGATCTCATGTTTCGACTACAGGTAATTTTTGCTCGTTTTGGGATCCCTAAGGTTTTGATTAGTGATAATGGCGGATCATTCCGGGATGAGAACTTCAAGAGGTTCCTTCGTGAATATGGAATACACCATCGGTTCACGACACCACTTTGGCCACAGGCAAACGGTGAAGTGGAACGCCAAAACAGATCCATTCTGAAGAGACTTCGCATCGCGCAAGCGGAAGGGCAACCTTGGAAGAACGAGTTGTATAAGTATTTATTGGCATATCGAGAAACACCGCATGCGACTACGGGGGTAGCACCAGCTCAGCTCATGTTCGGGCGTAATATTCGGTCGAAATTACCTGAAATCAGCAGTGTGGAGAAGCAATACCTCGATGAAGAAATACGCGATAGAGACCGAGAGAAGAAGGAAGAGGGGAAGAGGTACGCAGATGCGCGCCGACGGGCAAGAACGAGCACAATCGAGCGGGGCGATTTAGTGCTGGTAAAGCAACCAAAGCAAAATAAGCTGTCAACACCGTTCAATCCTGTTCCTATGCGAGTTATCGAGAGATCTGGGAAGGCAGTAGTATTTGAGACACCGGAAGGGAACCAGTACGAACGGAATACTTCGTTTGTTAAACAGTTCGCCCAAAGGGAGGCGGAACCACAACAGGCAAATACAGGCAGAGTCGGAGTAGAGCCAGTCTCGGAGGCGCCAGTGACAGGAAGTAGTAACTACAGGGGAAATTCTACACCGAGAAAGGTCTCGGAGATGGGCAGCTCATCAGAGCAAGGGGATCGATCGATGAGAGAACGTCGGGTTACAATGAAACCTGCGTGGATGAAAGACTATGTATGTTCATGATGATTGCGTTGTCAAGAAGGAAGTAGAGGTGACATTTGGTTACCGTTCAATTTTGTTGTGGTATTGTCGATGTGACAAATAATAGTTAAGCGATAGTTATTTAAAAGATAGAGTCAATACATGTTATTAATGTAGAGGGAGAAATTTATGTTTCGTGTAGGTACAACCAGGCTCAACATTAGTTTGGCTCAAAGCGAATATGAAATAATTGCAATATTGTTTTCTAAGTAAAGAAGGAAGAGAGTGTAGTATTCTAAGGTTGGCACTTGTAGTATTCTAAGGTTGGCGCTGTGTGATGTAAAGGTTAGAGGGAGAGAGAAAATAAAGATGGCGAGTAGCAATACAGAAGCACGAGCGTGAAGTTGTTAAATCCTCGATTAGGACATTCTCCTCGTTCGCGGAGTGACTACGATCGGGAGATAATAGAAAGATTCGATTCGATACAAACAGGATGAGGCTTTCCGGATGCAATTATCACAAGTTCCCGGGCGCCTCCTATAGTGACGCAGAGACGGACACCCGTGGAGTTAAGCGGGGAGCACACACTTATGCACAACGCATAATGCGTAAGCATAAGAAAATTGATTGGTCTATTTTCTTATGCACATGTGTATGGACCAATCAATTTTTTATGCTTACGCATTATGCGTTGTGCAGAAGTGTGTGTCCGGACCCTAGCCGGTAGAATCAAGTAGAATCCGGCACTCCCCTCATTCCTCCTCCCGGAGGGTGAGAGGGTCTTCCCCCTCCTTTGACACTAAAGGGGGCTACCGGTCAAGAACGGCTAGAGATCATCAAGTAAGAGATTGGACCAGATTGGACACCGTTTAGACAACTTTTGATTGGTGCTTTGATCCGCCATATTGTTCAGGACAACTACGAGGGAAATTTAAGTTATCATTATTAAATATTTATAACATATTTAAATAATAAATTATTTTCTTTAAAATTATAAGGTATTAAATCAAAACATTACAATTTAACAATTATAATTATTTAACAAAATAAAAATATTTAGACTAGCGAATTAAATCAAAAGTGTAATAATAATGCTAATATAGGTTAAAAATTATGTTTAGTGTAAAGAAATTGATCAAATTTATCAATTATAATATTGACGTTTCTGCTTGGCGCTTGCGAGATTTGTGAGTGCAAACAGCGCGCAATTATTCAAGAAAACGTACATTGTATGATACCAGCTTTATGCTGACATAATAATTTATAACAAGTAATAAAAGTTCTTTTATTGAAAAATAAACAAGAATTTTGAAGAGGCTAGTACTTACAGGTTAAGAGGTTAGTAGGTTAATTAAATATATAAGATATAATTTAACTAATGTTTTCTATCAATGTTTTAATTGCTTTCGCTTCTTTTTTTTTTATTAAAAAATAAAGAAAGAAGAAGAATATTTTAAAGCATTTGAGATTTGATGCATAGTTATTATTAGTATCATAAAATATTTACAATTCTCAAATATTAAAATAAAATAAATTTTTATAATATTAATATGTTTATTATATGAAGCCTCTTAATTATTTTTTTAATTTTATATAGGTATATAATACATTTGTAATGCTAACTTCCAACTTATAGTACATACGTATATTACTTGAGATTATTTTATTGTTAGCTTAGATTTGATTTGAAATGCCTCGTTGTACAGCCAAAGGTTGTTCTAATTCTTCAACACAAAATAAAAAAAAATGTGCTACTTTTTTTGAAAGAACCTGAAAGATGTGCAATTTGGATTTAAAATGTTAATCGGGAAAATTGGGTACCTGTTAAACATTCTGCATTGTGTCAGGTAATATTGAACATCGACAACTTTGATATTTATATAGATACTTTAATATTATTTATTTTTTTATAAATATAAAAATTTTTAATAAAATTATATCTATAATGCATAGGAGCACCAATGTAGATGGTTTTTTGAAACTA
This sequence comes from Temnothorax longispinosus, assembly GCF_030848805.1. NCBI lineage: Eukaryota > Metazoa > Arthropoda > Insecta > Hymenoptera > Formicidae > Temnothorax > Temnothorax longispinosus. The sequence continues at coordinate 18,333,847 of NC_092360.1, read as the reverse complement.
AAGAGATGTGCTATACCTACCTTCTTTGGAGGTGCAGGTAATTTTTATTTGTTTAAATATTCTTTGATTTATTTTATTTTTATTTAAATTAAAAGATTATATCATTAAAATTCTTCAATTATTTTTACTTAAAAAAGTTTTGACAATATATTATTTTTTCTTTACAAAAGGATCAAATACGAATTTGAATGATCAAGGCAAAGCATCTTCTAATAAGCATCTTCAAAATAAGAATGCAGATGAATTAGTTACATTTTTATATGATACAGAAAGTGATGTTTAATATATTAGACATAAATCCATTTTAGAAAAATTGGTTATTAATAAAGCAAAAAAATAATATATAAAAATAAATATTGAAGATGATATGGGGGGACACAAATAACAAATCTATGAGTAATATGGATTCAAATGATAAATCTATAAGTTATATGGATACAAATGACAAATTTACAAGTAATATGGATACAAATAATGAATCTACAAATGATATGGATGCAAATGATGAATCTACAAATGATATGGATGCAAATGATGAATTTACAAATGATATGAATTTATGTTATGAAGATATTGATTTAAAAGCTAATAACATAGAAGTTTCAAACTTATGTGATAATTTAAATACCTGTGATAATGTTTTTAAACGTAAAATGAAAGTAAAAGAAGTACAAAAACATTATACTGAACTATTTAACCCTTAACTAGCACACGTCCGCGATCGAACGTTATCTGCACACGGGGTATTGTACACTTTGAACGTTGGGTACGGCGAAATGGAGGCTCCAATAGGCTTGAACAAAATCAAGTACATACATTAAACACTGGAAAATGATACCCATTAGCCTAAATTATGAAATTTTTAGTTTTAAGGCTTCAAAAAAATTCTTAAAATAAATTTGTTATGAAAAAAATAAATTTTTATTAATTAATTTTATGCGAAATTTATAGATTAACTGACCGAGAAAGATGCCTAAACTTGACGAAATTCGTTTTGGGGTGTTTGACACCCCGCGTGCTAGTTAAGGGTTAATATACAAAATAGAACTCAAAGAAAATTAAAAAATGCTAATTACAAAATTAAAAGACTGCAAGAAGAAGTAAATAAAAGTAGTAGAACTTTAATAGAGAGTGCTGTTCATAAAGTTTTAACTAAGAATCAAATTAAATTATTAATTGGCGAATTCAAAAAAGTTCCAATTTGCCATAATGAATCCATAAAAGAAGCATTAAGATATAAATTTATGTGTGGTCGTACGGGATATAAAGAAATAAGTCGTGATCTGCCATTACCTTCACTAAGAACGCTACGTCGACGACTGGAAAATGTCAAATTTACAAACGGGATATATTAGAAGAAATATTCAAATTTCTCTAAATTAAAGTGTCTGCTTTTAAAAGTAATATTGATAAACATTGTATGTTGGTTCTAGATGAAATGTCTATAACTCCTAGCAGATAATTTGATATTTCAACAAATTCATATGTTGATTCTGCAGAATTATGTAATAATAGCAATTAAAAAAAATTTGCTTCGAAAGCATTAGTATTTATGCATGTTAACTAGTATTGCTATAGCAGGTGGAAGCAGGTCGTGGCTTATTGTTTTACAGGTGATTCTGCTGACGGTAATAAGTTTAATTCAATTATTTGCGATATTATAAAAAAAGCTGAAAATATAGGATTACGGGTTCACAGTGTAACATCTGATATGGGATCAGCAAATATGACAATGTGGAAATCATTTGGAATTAATATATCGAGGCATAGTACAATAATCAATTCCTGTCAACACCTTAATGACAAAAGTCGTATAAGCTCTTCTTTTTTCATGATTGTGTTCATGCCTTGAAAAATATAAATCAAGGTTTTTTAAAAAATGAAACAATAATTATCCCTGATGAAATTGTTACTATGTTTGATTTGCTAACTAATGCAGCCAGAGCAAAAGATTTAAATAAATTATGTACTTCTGAAGATCAAATAGATTATGGTCTAATACTACGTTTACGCGAGCGTTACTTCTGTAGTAACTTACGATAATTCACTCGTTTACACGGAGTAAATTATCGTAAGTTACTACAAAATCCTGTTTACGCGAAGGAATTATCGTAAGTTACTACAGAAGTAACGCTCGCGTAAACGTAGTATAAGTCTAGCGTCAAAATTAAAATTACAATTGCTAGATACAAAAAATCATTTTCAAAAAATAAAAGTTAAAACAACCTAGCTTCCGAAGCGCGGATTTAGCTCGCGGCTGGTCAGGGTTCGGAGTAGGCGCGGAGGAAGACACAAGACTCGGTTAAAATATAACAAAACAAAATAAGGTATTTATTCAATTACGCGTGAATACATAGAGATGCTCGCGGGAGCGGTGAATATGTACAAAAGATCGCGGTCGCTGCTACGATAGCGACGGATTACAGTGATCGCGGAGTCGATGGCTACGTGTGATAGATCGCGGGCGCGGTTTATAATGGCGGTGAAATGCAGATATCGCGGAGTCGCTGGATAGTGTAATATAGCCGCGGACGCGTAACGAAAATCCACAATAGAGTTCGGGGGGGACTTCTATTCCCTCTTTAGTAGATATTAGTGGATTTCCTTACGATGTACGTCTACGTCTTCCGTCGATTTGTGTGTCGGAGATATTTGCGGACGCCTGGTAAAGCGACGATTGCGGGGTTTCGCGGATCGGAGGGCGTGCGGGCTCGCTGAAGTATTTCGGCGCGGGTGACGCGGTATCGCAGGTTTGAATAACGGCGGCAGTGAGCGCGTAAGGTGCTGGATCGCGATTGGACGTGATATCGAGCGGCTAAGACCCTTAGCGGAGATAGAGAAGTACTCTCTATTTCCTGGCGCATCGATTCGTGTAGGCGGGAGGCGGCACCGGGTGGCCAAGACCCTTGGCGAGTAAGAGAAGAACTCTCTTACCCTGGTTCACTCCGGTGTCACAGGTGTTCGTAGGGAAGTTCGAGTCAACCGCCCAGATGCTTCACTCGGCAGAGGCAGAGAATACTCTCTACCTCCTGGTTGTTCGACTGTGGGATTTCGGGATCCGTGAGCAGCGGAGAATCGGTCGGATCGGTTTGCTGGCTCACGGTGGAATCTCAAACCTAGCAACATTGCTCGGTTTATATACGCCCGCGGTGGCGTGTCGGCGTGGCGGGGGTATACGCGACGGCAATCGCGCACGCCGGGATGGAGCGGTGGAGCGTTCGGGAAGTACGGCGCCCCGACGCCGCGATTGCGTTCGGTGGCTCTTGGCCGTTTTCGGCACCGCCCGGCGCTCCGAGTCGGTTGCCGTGCTAAGTCCGTTTGCGGACTGATACGCGAGATGAATAGTTTAAAAAAGGGCACATCGTGCCTTGTCTCGCCCGGCGGGTGTTCGGCCGGGCGGCATCCGGCTGATGCTCGCCGGGAATGATGCGTTTTGGGGCGCATCGTTACAAAGTTAATAATGCGAGGCAAGTATTGAATCATTTTGTTGCTTCAGCGTTAACATTTATTGGGAATAATAACGGAAATATCAGTTTTATTACAACTGCATGGTTCATTGGTTTCATATCAGAATGGTTTAAGATAATGTCATCAAGAACTCCGAGATTAGCTTTACGTAAATTAAATATGACTAAATTTGAAGAAACAATAAACTTTTTACATGACGTAATCTTTGTAATTTCAAAAATAAAAGTTGGCAAATCAGAGGCATAGAAACCTTTTCAAAAAGGAATAATTATTTCCACAAAATCTGCTATAGAATTAAGTACCTATTTATTAGAAAAAGAAGCTTTCAAATTTGTTTTATTAGGAAGATTTATGCAGGATTGCCTCGAAAATTTATTTTCAATTATCCGAATAAAGCACATAATTCCAAATGCTATACAATTTTAAAATGATTTAAAATTAATAACATTTTTACAATGAAAAATCCCGAAAATAGTAGTTATGACCTTAATAATAGAGAATTCTTTTCAGAATTTTTGGATGTTGTTGTTACAAAAAGTCGACAATTAAAAAAAAAAAAAAACTAAAGAGAATTTGTTAAATAATAATAATATAGTACAAACAAATATAAGTGATATTTGCGATAACCAGAATATAATTTTTAATAATATAAGTCTAAACTGTTTATATTACTTGGGAGGGTACGTAATGTATAAAATAAAAGAAGAGATATAATATTTGTGATAATTGCATTAGTGTAACAGGTAGTACAATTGCAACTACATATACATGTGCTGCATTAATGCGTATACGTTGTTTTAAAAATGATACATTATTTTTTATTGATGAGAAAACATTTTATTTTATTTTAAATATTAAAAAAATATTCAGATTTTATTTTAACATAGTTTATGTGTTTGCACAAGCTCGCGCACAAGCCTGAACTCTAGAATTAGATGAGGAAGGAACAAATAATTTAGAATCCGTTTATTGAGAGAGAGATTGCATTTAATAAATTTAAGTACTGTGAAATGACTCGAATGGGCAGAACTAAACAAAGAATACCAACATTCGTTGCATAGGAGAAGGGAAACTGCCCGAAAACCTTCCCAGTATTCGCGAACAGGTTATTACATAGATTATATAACATATAATGAATATACAATAAATGCATAAAATACGCAAAGGAAACAAATCAATAATTATTATAGTACAGTCCTTTCCTGGTGTTGATGACGAAATAAAAGTTGAATTCACTGATGCTTTTCCTCGATATAGAATCAGGTTAATCATAAAGGAAATATTTATAGTACGTAATCTCAGAGTTTCTATTGACGTAGTCAAAATAAAAAGGAACATGTAATTTCAGAAGAGGACTGTTCAACAAATAAAGCAAATCAATCATAATATAAGTTCAGTTCAAACATAATTGAAATAGTTATTGAATCAATGTATCAATCTTTGAGTTCTGAATATCAATTAATTTTCATTGGCCTCCTACAATTTATCATACATCAAAATTTGCTCTAGAACAAGTAATTCTCTTTCAGCAAAATCATGTATTCACTACAAAAAGGGTAAAGTATAAGCATTTCTCAATATGTATTATTCATAGGCCTTATAGTTTGGATCGAAACATTAATTCATATTAGCATAAACGAAATATTTGATCAGTCAGAATTCACAAAATACTTAGTAGAATAATTATCAAATCCATGAGAAATAATTCGCAGAATACTTATGAGAATAATCATCAAATCAATGAGAAACAAGTCGCAAAATACTTAGTAGAACAATTGTTAAATCAAGGAAAAACAATTCTTATAGAAACGCACGGAAATGAATAATCAGTAGTTTGATAATCACGCAAGAGACGATTTTTATGTTTCGCAAGAAACGCAGTTTCATTTAATATTTCTTACGAGTAAACGTAAAGAATGTTCGCAAAGTAACATAATGAACAATAAAAAAATTGTCTGATTAATGATAAAGGAACAATCGCACAAATAAGAATTAACGTCTTTCTTTTTACTTATCACGAAAATGGTTGCAACCGTACAATTAATGATTTTACTTTAGACTGAGCTCAGAATAATAATAAGACTCGAGATAACTTTTTAACCGTCCTGTTCAAAAGGGTGAGGAAGTTTTCCTCTTACTTGCTCTCGTGATCTCTGAGAGGATTGATGATCTCTCTCGTAACGGTAGACGAATGTCTAACGTTCCCTCTCTGTAACGGTAGACGAAAGTCTAACGTTTCCACTAAAGTATATTTAAACAGGTTACCTTTCATAGACGATAACATCCCCTCGGATGTTCACACAATGAATATATATATAAAGGGCTCAATCCTTATCTCTTTCGCATATTCACGACTTCGAAAGGGCTCGTGATTCCTGTAGACAAGACTCTCTCGTACGTTGCAGCAAATGGCTGCCTTCCTTCGTTCCACGTGTCGGCATGGCTCGCCGGGACGGATATTCCTGGATTCCTCTCGGTAATGATCGCCGTGTAATGTATATCTCGTTGAGTAAAATATTTAAAGTAATCAATCACAATACGAAACACGTAGAGATAATTCACAACTTAATGACTCGATACTAAAAGTATGACGCAATTCTATCGAACTTAGCAACAGTGCACGAAGCATCGTGCACGAGATCTGGGAAACGAATGGCTCGCTCGCCCGGGCTGCACGCCCCTCCCGATATCCCTACGCAAGCGCGCGGGAAGCCCGCGTTCGACCGTTCTCGAGCGCCTGGGTTACTACGCGGTCGGATCTATTTTTCGCATACATATCCGCACGTACCGACCTACCGCAATACGAACGCCTTGTGGCAGTACTTATACAATCTCTCTCTCTTTACACGTTGATTTCAAACATTATGACAAATGTATTGATTTAAGATTATACTGATATCTATAATAATCTAACATATGATATACCAAATTGTCATTCTTTGAAACAAAAAATTATACAGTATTTTATTGGAGTAAGGTTAAAACAAATGTCTGTAATATCACCTGATAAATATGTAAATAATAATACTTTTGCAAGTAAAAGTGTAGCTATATATGCACACATGTATTCAATAATAAAATGTTTTATTGATTTCAGATATTTATTTATTTATTAGAATTATGCATACAAATTTGTTAAATTGCTTATTTTGTTTCTACGTCAGATACAAAAATTGTATTATTATTATGTATGAAATTCCTGTAATTTAAAAATATAAATAGGAGGATAAAGAATTTTGATAGTGGTTATATATTCCGCGCTACTGTTTAAACACACCATTATGACGTGTTTATTTTTAAATTTTTCCAAAAATCAGATTTTCTTTAAACTATTAATATAAACATATATGAATTTTTAGTTAAATTCATTTTTTGTACGTTAATAAACCATATAGATACTAAATTGATTTAAACATTTTTGGAAAGCGCGTCATAGGTGTCCTGAACAATATGGCGGACGGTCGACGGTGTCCAATCTCTTACTTAAGGATCTCTAAGAACGGCCGGTAGTAGAAGATTTTTCCGTAAAAAAAACGTAAAAAAAAGTTAATAATAATATACATTTATTAAATCATTTATATGGAAAAGGTAAAGGTAAATAAATAAGATAACTGAAAGCATTTTGCTCAGAATTCATTGAAAAAACATTTTAAGAGGATCCTGGAATGACGGTAATCGTCAATATTTAGGCAATAGGAGAGAACTTTGGTATAAATCGAAAATCGATTGCTGTCATTCGTAGTAAGTGTCATTGCACATAATCGACAAACGTAATGTTTGCGGAGAACGTAAGATATGACACTTCCAATAACATTATTGATGACATTACATTGAATTGTATTTTCTATGGGTTTAACATAGCTATAATCCAGTGATCGGCAAAACGCTGAAATTGGGCACGGGCGCCCGCGGGCTGTTGTGCATACTGCATGTCTACAGACAACTTCATGCACAACTTAGAAGCTAGTTATAAAATTGCTCATCTTATTGCACGCGAATCATGTCCATTTAGCATTGGTCCATTTGTCAAGCAATGTCTCGAAATTGCGGCAGAGACAGTATGTCCTGATAATGTAAATATAAATCAATTAGTCTTTTTCCTCGATCGAACTGTGGCACGCTAAAAAATTAAGTGAAGATCTCGAGCAACAATTGCTATTAAAAGCAAAGAATTTTATTGCTTTTTTTGTTAGCTCTTGATGAAAGTACTGACGTTGTTGATATCGCACAATTGGCAATTTTTATTCGTGGTGTGAATAGCGCAACCTCTCTATTACTGAGAAACTTTTAAATATAATACATCTGAAAGATACTACAACTGGAGAAGACATATTGTCTAGTGTTGAAGAAGCAGTGGAAAGCATAAACCTATCTTGGGACAAATTAGCTTCAGTTGCTACTGATGGTGCTGCAGCAATGGTTGGATGTAATACGGGCTTCCTAGGACGTTTGAAGTCAAAATTAATGGCGCAATCAAGTCAAGAAATACATTCGATCCATTGTATTATCCATCAAGAGGCTTTGTGCGCAAAATCTTTAAAGTATAACGAAGTAATGAAAATTGTTATAAATTTTATTAGAACTACAGGATTGAACCATCGCCAATTTCGTGAGTTTTTATCTTCTTTAGAGTCGGACTATATTGATATCCCCTATTTTTGTGAAACGCGATGGCTTAGTCGAGGTAAAACTCTTGAGCGTTTCTTTCGTTTACGCGAAGAAATAACTATTTTTTTTAGAAATAAAAGATAGATCTGTGCCTGAACTGTCACAGCCTTCCTGGATTGCCGATCTTGCTTTTCTTTCGGATATCACTAATCATTTAAATACATTAAATTATTCTTTATAAGGCAAGGATAAATTAATTATTCATATGTTTGATGAAATTTGCTCTTTTAAAATGAAACTTAATTTATGGATTAACCAATTTCAATCCCGACAGTTGTTGCACTTTCCAAATTTATTATCTGTTGCCATGCACATGAGCAATGCGAAAAGTATATATATATAAATTCACTTTAATTATTGCATGGTGAATTCGACCGTCGCTTCAGGGAAATGCATGTTTTAGAAATAGATTTGCTTATCTTTATGACACCTTTTACTGTTGATATTAATATCGTTCTCGCAGATATACAATTAGAATTAATTGATTTGAAATGTGACACTTTCCTTACAAATCGTTTCCACACAACAACTGACATCGTACAATTTTATTCACATATGTACCTCTAGAGCGTTTTCCTCAACTACACACTCATCGCGCCGCAAAAATAATGAGTATGTTCGGTTCTACATATTCATGTGGACAATTATTTTCTATTATAAAATTAAATAAATCACGATTACGCGGATATTTAACAGATTCACATTTAAACGCAATTTTAAGTTGTGCTAGGATAATAACACCCGATATATATCGCAAATAATATCAGATTTTAATTGTAAATCAAATATAAATTAAATATTTGTTATTTGTGTTATACTTTTTAAATTTCTAATTAAAAACATTAACTTTTTTTTTACAATTTACATTTAACAATAATTTGTAATTATTGTTATTATAATATTATGTGTTATATTATTAATTATATTATAATCTATAAAACTTTTATATGCGTTATTATTACAGTATATAAGAATCGTTTATTCAAACTATACATCGTTACTATTTCATGTTAATTTTGGGTCATCTGATTATGTATAAGCAAAATATTCTTTGATGCTTTTCTGAACAGCGCGACGCTCCCCCCCCCCCCCGCGCCGCCTGCTAGGGGAGAAGTTTCTATGCGTATACGAAGACTCAACATGGTGTACGTGAGATCCAGGTAGTCTTCCCCGTGACCAGGTATGACGAATTCTATAAGCGCGTCGTCCCCGCGGGAAGTTATGGGTTTGTAATAGATCCATTGCGAGCTCTAGATACTAGTTTAAGTGGGTGGCAATGAGAAGAAATCGAGCTCGCTCTTTAAACACTCGCTCTAGTGCGTGTGAAGAAAAGACATGCTTATATCCTCCTCCTCCGCTTCTTGAATTCTTGATTCGTGCGCGCGCGACGATTAAGAGAATATGTCGGATACTGCGTTTCTTGACGCTAACTCGACGACGACGCTGTCTCGGTTGAATCTTAGAAGTGATCGATCAAGAATTTAACACGAGATGAGATTCCAGATTTCGAGCTTATTCCTTTTTCAAACTTATCTTACCTTTATTCTTAAAATTTAGTACAACTGAGTTATGCGTGAGGCGCGATCTTAAAATATAAGCGTACAGGGATTAAGTCTGTACACGCCCCGTATGTTGCGTGAGCTAAGGATGGTGGAGAAGGAGAAACGATATTCAAATTAAGAAATAGAATCGTTAATTTACTGAGTTCATAAAACAATCAATTCTATCATTTGGTCATGAAACATAAATGTAATCATAAATATGTACTTTCGATACAAAACATTGTAAAGAAGATATTCCCTTCGTTTAACGGAATCTTATTACAAATAATAAGTTAAGACTGAGATCCATTTACGAAATATGTCAAACTAAAATCGAGGAATAAAGTATTAAAGAATATTCAATGTATTAAATATTCTCAATTATTAAAATGAAATAAGTGATCTCTTCTCTATGTAGAACTTCTGCAAGGGATTATCTTTGAAGCAAACACATCAATTATAATAAGTACGAAAAATAATATAAAGAGAATGAACACAATTAATACATATTAAGATAACGAATATGGAATTAAGAAAACAAAAGAATTCAAAATACATTAAATCTCAACGTGAGAATTATTATAAATGAAAGAATTATGCAGGAATTAAATTCGATAATGTTATAAATTAACAGTCTATCAGTAACTGTCGTTTTGATTGAAGTCGAAACTTTTCCTTGAAAGTAGTAAATATAATTATTCCATATACGTTACTGAAAGCAGTAGATCTTTGTAGCATAAATCCTTATAATTAATCGAATGAAATACGAAGAGGATCGCAATAGTAACTTTACATAACGTAATTGAGTAAAGAAGTTAATCAGTTCGCACGGTTCATAATTGTTGTAAGTCGTTAATCAATTTATAATATCATTTCGAAAGAATCGAGTAGTCAACATATTATCTTAAACAGTAATAATCTGTCGAATTAACATAAAGTTCGTTATATACAGTATGTACGAGAGAGTTTTATAAAGTAAACGAAATATGAGTCCTTAATATATATATAAGACACACAACGAATCCCAAGGAATATTATTTCATGATCAATCTAATCCATGTATGCGCATCAATCAGAAGTATTAATTGGAATTCCACTGAATTTACGTTCCGAGATAAGAATTTATCTCCTTTTCTTATTAATCTGAATAAATAATAAACGTCCTTTCTTGCGGACAAATATAAGCAAATAACGTTATGTTCTGTAACCGAATATTTGAATTAGCACGTGCGCACTTGTAAAGTATCACTTTCATCAGGGAGATATCTGACAAAAGAACCGAATATTCGAGATAATAAATTCAAAGGTACTTTATCGTGGAATCTGCAGCATCCACCAATTCTTTATAGATAATCCGCTATTTATTTAGACGGAAAATCATCACTGAAAGTGGGAACTCATTCGCCGTATGCGAACCAGATATTAAGGAACGATATTACCGATATTTTTACGTATTTTCAACAAAGTCCCAAGATCGAGCGCGAATGCTCGGATTTAGACGTACATACAGTCGAATGTAGGAAACTGACTGTCTGGAATTGAGTGAGATTTAGGAAAATGATTTTGGCTGAGCAAATTGAAGTGCTATGTGTAAGGAACCGAAGCTCAGAACTATGTGCGTCTTCGCGGCGTTTTCCGTCCTATTTATACCCAAAAATGACCAGAATCTTCCGAGATTCCCGCCATTTCTACGCGTCTTAAGGGGGGAGGTTTTCTAGAAGCTTCTAGAACATTCTAGAAGCGTAGTTTTGGGCCCCATTTGGCCCCCAGACCTCCAAGGGTCGTCCGATAAAATAAACATTTACAGGAAACTGAGAGTTCGCTCGGAACTCCGAGGCTAGCGTGCGTCGTGTAACCGTTCGAATTTTTCAACGTGTCGTCCGAAATTTAGTATAAAAGTTTCGTACGTAACAACATAAATAATTAGCAACAAACAACACGCCTTGCAATACGAAACGTCGCATTCGTGTCGCAAACCTCTCTTATATAACGAATCGTCCGCAATTATCGCAAATCTTCATGGAACTGCAGACGCTCGCGAGCTATTTACCGTCGTAAGATTTTTGCGCGAGATGACGTTCGAAATACGAGTTTCCGAAAAACTCACGATTACACGCCGTCCCGTGTGGAAATTGCGTTAGGGCTTTGATAAGGCCTCTGTTAATTTTCCCTAACTTTGTTTGGGCCCTAATGTGGAAACCCAACAAGAACCCTTTAAGGCCGGTCACGCTTTTTCATTGAGGGCCCTTAGAGGCTAAATAATCAGGGCCTTGATAATTACCTTATGAAATCCCTTATATTCCCCTAAGATGGCCCTATCATTACCAGGAATATACCCGCTTTTTTGGGTGTGGATGTATATAAAATCAATACAAAATAAAATTAAATTTACAGAATTTAATTTATTTATTAATGCATATTAATGACTCGATTGACGAATATTTACATAAAGTAGACTTATAGTGACTTAATAATACGACTATACACTCTTAAGCATGTACCGCGTAAAATAGTTCTCGAGTTCCTGATAAAGAATTACAAAACCTTATTTAGCATTATTTTAAAAATCATTATCATAAAAAATTATTTTTCAGAACGCTTAGAGTTCTACCCAAAACTCTTATCAGAACGCCTGGAACTTTCAAAAAAATTTGTACGTGGACTTAGTCGAATTTTACGCGTTGCATTTTCGAAGTCGAATATCTTTGTAACTAGTAGCCGGATCGCTTTCGACAATAATAATTTCTTTTAAAACTCTTACAGATCTATTCAAAACTCCCATTAGAACGCCTGCAATTCTTCCACTAATTAAGGGCGATCCGGTCACTAGTCAAGTAGTTAAGAAAATATTCGAAGATACAACGGATGAAATTCGACTAAGTCCGCATAAAAATTTTTTAACTTCTATCAGTTGCAAAATAGACATTCTGCTAAACGCAATTTTTAACAAACGAATTTTATCTGTGAAAGTATTTTACAGTAAAAATAATAACATTGATTTTATAATAAAAGAAATATAACTAAAAAAACAACAGATTATGTCTGAATCGACCTTAAATCGAAGATATATTCACGGAGAAAGTTTGTTATACGAAAGTAATATTAATATAAATCACGCAGCATCGATATACAACGCGTATTAAAGATGCAACGATAAGATTATCGTAAACAATATTAATAAGTAAAACGCATAATTTAATACATCAAGTTCAGATGGTCATAGCGTATTAAAAAGTTGAAAAAAAAGTTGCGTAACTTTCTTCCATTTAAAAAAGAAATGTATAATTTTTCAAAACAATGAAATATTTCTACACTACGAATTATGATCAAACGGCTTGCAATTACCATTAATTACAAATTATTCTGTACATATAATCATTAGTCTATACTCTATATGTCATTTTTTGTTTTTTTTTTTTTATTTGTTTTTTTTTTGTTTTGTTTGTTGTTTTTTTTTTTTAAATAAATCTACACCAAATCAAATTAACAAAACTACACAGTGATTCTCGAAGGCTATACTACTTTTTGTGAATCGTGGCAAAAAGAAGCACGAAAAAAATAGCGGGGTTGTATTAGAATAAAAAATTACGCTGGTGCAAGCACTTCTGACTCCCCTGATACAATACAACAGTGCCCGCACTGTTAGGCCTATGATTCTCTGCACGACTCTTTTTAGGCCTAGGATCAGAGTCAGTTACGCTGGTCTGGTAATGCGAATGTATAGTCTCTCTCAGTCAAGTCATGCGCCCACCTCCCAGAGGTCTCACTGGAACGTTGCAATGGGGCTGTTCCGATTCAGTACGGCTTGGTCGCAAAATCTGATGTCAGCTGGCTGGTGCGCTCTGCAGTAATCAAATAGCATCAATGGCGATCTGAGCGCACCTCTAAGAACCTGTAGTTGATACGGGCTCAAGTATTGCTGTCCATGGTGAATTGTGCGGCCAAGAAAAAGCACGGTTATCTGGGGATCTCTCGGCTGCCAATCCGTTTGCTCCCCAAAGAGCAGTAAATATGAAAAAGTCAAAAAATGAATCTTCACGCCCGAGTTCTCGGATGGTCCGGACACTGCGTGCACGATGCGAGAGTGGTGACTCGGTCAGTGCGGAGACACCCAGTGAGTGCGTAGCTAGCCCTTGAGACTAGACGCCAGTTATCGAGTATAGAAACAATTACGAGGGCCGTTTCAAGCCGGGGTGCAACGGGTGCAGTGCACCCGGGCGGCCGCCTCGAAGGGGCGGCTAGCGGCCGTCGACGAGTCTTTAAAATTAATCGTACAACCAAAATAAAATAAAAAAAATTTGGAAAAAATTTGAAGTCGAACTAGAAATCTGAAAGCTGAATCATAGTTAGGCGCTGCTCTCGTGATATAAATATAGGTTATTTGGTTTTATTAGGATGGCACTCTTAGTTCTGGCAATGTTGCGAACTGAAAATCAGCTTGTATCGCTAAGTGGGAGTGAGAATCCCCGAATCCCGTATACGACACTGCAAGATCCAAACTATCCAAAGTATAAGGTATGCTACATATCTTACATATCTTATACATCTTACATATCTTACATATCTTATACATATACTTATACATATACATATACTGTATATAGTATCGCGTATCATTTTCATTGTATGCAGCTGGAACTACAAAGTGTGTGTATATAGATGCAACAATGCCCATACAGTACAGAAAGGTTATACAAGTCAACGTAATTGATTAAATAATAATATAATTTATTGATTTATTTCATAAAATAAAAAATTTTATCTATATTTATATGCATATTGAACTCTACATCTTAAATAGATAATAGACGGATGATTTTCGTTCATTCGCTGAACATTTATCTGTCCAAAATTTGTAAACAATCAATATCTGAAGTTTCTGCGTTGGGGTTGTTTCAGAAATTAAACTGAAGTAGTGTATCTTTAATATTATTAACTGCTTGCTTTTTGCAAGCTTTAAATAATTCTCATGACTAAAACTTAAATACGAGATAGATAGCGCATCTCACGTCACAGAGCAGTAAACGAACGAACTACCGAAATATTACAATGATGTTTCTATAATGTCTCTACAATATTACGTTCCAATTTGCAAAATTGTAACATTGCTGCAACGCCAACGTAATGAAAATGTTCTGTGCTGTAAACAATATAAACTTCACAATTTCTAGATGTCAGACCAAAAAACAAAACGTTTATCGGGAGCTGAATACAGAAAACGAAAGCTTCAGAGAGACGCAGAATTACTCAAAGATGAAGGAGCAATAAAAAAATTTTTGTTCGTCAACGATCGACAGGCAGAAATACCAAGCTCGTCTAAGTCAATAACGATTGACAAGGAAAGATTACCGGCTGAATGTACGCACGACGAAGAACCTTCAGACGGAAATGATACAAGAATGAAAGGTGAAGATAAAGCTCGAGATGAAATTGTAATGCAGGTTGCTGAGAGTACTGAGACAATAAACGAACACACTGGCGACAGAAATATTCTCTGTGACGGAAATAAGTGACGATCCAGCTAAGTGGCCATCGCGATAATCGAATAATGACGTGCAATATCTCGTACAAAATAAGCCCAACTGTAGAAACAGTTGTCGTATCCCAAAGATAATAATAGCAGATCGTTCTCCGATACTTATTTCACGCGCATATTTTAAAAACGGTGAAAACATGCGACAGAAGCTGGCTATTGTACTCGCCTTCACGAAACAGGATTTTTTGCTTTTGTTGTAAATTATTTGCGAATTGTAACAGCACTTTGGGTAACGACGGTTTTTGTGATTGGCAACATACATCTCGTCACTTGTCAAGACATGAGAAAGGTTCAGAACATATACAAAATTTCAAAAAGTGGACTGATCTGACCATAGCGTTCAAAACGGAAAGAACAACAGATCAACATGAGCAGCGTATATTTCAGGCAGAACAAAAGCATTGGTATTCTGTACTAACGGAACTGACGAGTATCAAAGAAACGGATATCCACACTCGCCATGAAGCACAGTGTCTAGCACAAAACTCTAATTTTAAATTTGTGTGCTTAATCGTCATTTGGCACGAGATTCTTTCGAATGTAAATGTTGTCAGTAAAATGCTTCAAGACTACGAAATGAATATTTCTTTATCAGCAGAAGTTCTGAAAAATCTCGTAACCAGTTTAACAGATAAACGATCTGATGAAGGGTTTGAAGACTTTGTCACGCGTGCTAAGGATTGGCTAAAATTGTTGAAGCTGATGAAGACTTCCCAAGTCCAGTGAAAGTACGCCCGAGGAGGAAAAAAAACAGTTTGATTATGAATACGAAGACGAAACAATTACAGATCCTAAAAACAACTTTAAAATAAAGGGCATAGGGGGATAAGCATGTAAAAATTGCCCCCGCAAGTATGAAGTTGGTATTGGCGTCGTAAGTTAGTACTCATGTGACCTTAAACTCCTGCAAATATTGACCTTGAAATTATATTTTTGAAGGAGTTATGGAGGAAGAAAGAAAAAAAACAAAAAATTTCTTTCTCGAAAACGGCTCGACCAATTTTTATGAAAAAAATATATGTTGTAGGTATCAATAATGGTGTTTAAAAGAAAATACTTTGTAATTTTTGAACAAATAGAGCTGAAAAAATTTTTAAATTTTCAAACAATTTTTTTTTGTGTTTCTTTAGAGTGACACCTTTAATTTTTTTTGCAAAAACATTGTACTAGTATCTATTTTAACATATAATTTTCCTGGATTTTTGAAAAATATAGTTTTGGAGTAAAAAAATGAAAATCATGATCGTGTCACCTGATGCTCAAAGTAACGCCTTGTAGCGCCGGTCAAGGCATAAAGGCGCTTTGTTATTGAATGGCATATTTTGTTAGAAAAGCTTTGGCTCATTATTTATTACTTGTTTATCACATTTTTTTTAAGGCTTTAATTACAATTTCTTATTATTTTATATATGTCATCATGGTCGTGTCACTTGATGCTCAATAGGCGTGCTGTGTGAAATTGTACAAAGACATTGCTGATTATAATGGGGATATTGCATGGGTAAAGTGTCTCAGTATCTGGAATTTAAAAGTTGCACGGATAGTACCTGATGCAACATTATGAAAAATCTGCTGGTATGTTAGCATTTATAATTATGAGATGCGATTTTTGCAGTTTCTATGAATTAAAATTTTGCATTACTTTTCAGATTCCAGATGTTGCTCCGTTAAATGAATATTATAGAAATGTAAATGAAATCATTGTATATATTCATCAGAAGAATACCCATTATTGTATAAACATATTTAAAACATATATAAAATAATTAAAAACTTGTTATTAAAGCCTTAAAAAATGTGATAAACAAGTAATAAATAATAAGCCAAAGCTTTTCTAACAAAATATGCCATTCAATAACAAAGCGCCTTTATGCCTTGACCGGCGCTACAAGGCGTTACTTTGAGCATCAGGTGACACGATCATGATTTTCATTTTTTTACTCCAAAACTATATTTTTTAAAAATCTAGGAAAATTATATGTTAAAATAGATGCTAGTACAATGTTTTTGCAAAAAAAATTAAAGGTGTCACTCTAAAGAAACACAAAAAAAAAATTGTTTGAAAAATTCAAAAATTTTTTTTAGCTCTATTATTTGTTCAAAAATTACAAAATATTTTCTTTTAAACACCATTATTGATACCTACAACATATATTTTTTTCATAAAAATTGGTCGAGCCGTTTTCGAGAAAGAAATTTTTTGTTTTTTTTCTTTCTTCCTCCATAACTCCTTCAAAAATATAATTTCAAGGTCAATATTTGCAGGAGTTTAAGGTGACATGGGTACTAACTTACGACGCCAATATCAACTTCATACTTGCGGGGGCAATTTTTACATGCTTATCCCCCTATGCCCTTTTTATTTTTGTATTTCAGATACAGCAATAAGCTCCTTAAACGAACGTTTCGAGTTATGAAACAGCACAATGAAACTTTTTAACTTCTGCGCCATAGTTCGTCTCTTGAAAAAATGAGTAAGGAGCACATTTGGAACAGTGCAAGAAACTGCAAGCAAAACTTTCAAATAAAGCTGGAACAGAAAGTGATATCGATGGTGTCGAGTTGTACGATGAAATTGTATACTCTTGCAAGGAATGCTAATGCCCGATATGAATTCAAGTGCAATGCTGAATTATTTATTGAAAAATAATTTGCAAAAAGTGTTTCCGAATCTTTACGTAAGTTTGCGAATATTGTTAATTTGCCAGTCACCGTAGCTTCAGGTGAAAGATCGTTTTCAAAACTTAAATTGATAAAAAATTATTTACGTTCAACTATGTCTCAGGAAAGGTTAACGAATTTAGCAACAATTTCTATTGAGCATGAAATCGCGAGCAAATTAGAAACATTGCAGCTCATCAAACAATTTGCTGAAGTAAAAGCAAGACTTTGTATCAATTTCGTGCAATGTATTCAATAAATAAGTATTCAAAATCGTGCAATGTTTTATAAATGCGATCGGTAGAAAAGGGCGGCGGCGGGACACGCTGCACCCAGGTGCAATAAGCCTTTGAAACGGCCCTCGGCCTCTTGACGCACAAATAGCTCCTGTGACCCCCTGTAGCCTTCTTCTTCTTCCTTTTCTTCTTTGTAAATTTTATGGCACCTAATTCCCCTCAGCATCACTCAACGACCAAGAACGAGTCGAAAATAATAAGTTGTGACGACAACGACGATGTCCTCACGGTCTCGCCGGCCGTGAAGGAGCGCGCCGTCGCTTTATTCACTAAAGATCTCTTTATAATCGCGATACTTCTCTCCGAAACCCAGATGGTAGCTCGACTGAATAGTTTTATTTTGTAAATGTTGGGCGCCAGGTGCGATTCCTCTCACCACGATATACGAGATCGCAGTATTCTCAGGCGTGGGTTTCTTTGATTAATCGCGGTTGGAAGAGGAGAGGGAGCGTAGCGCAATCAATACACCCGAGTAACAAGGAACATAAAGTTATATTTTATTTAATGCAGACAACAAGTGGAAGGAGGTAGGCGAGTTCCACGGCGAACAAGCAGAATCCGGGCACGCGCCACGTGTCATCCCACGAGCGCGATGCTCATTCCGTCGCTGAACTGCACAGCAATCCCGGTCGAATTTGTACAAGACTATTCCCCGACATAAGTTGCAGCGAATTCCACCCGGACGGTCAAACGCGAAATACTCGAAAACGTTTACTTCTAACAAGCGCACTAGGTCCCACTTTTATCACTAACGCAATTTCCTTACAATCTACCGCGACAGAGCTGGGGATCTTCACTCCCCACGAGACGCACGAATGGACTCACCCGTAAACGCGACACAACCGTGAGCCATTAATCCCGATGAAACGCACGAACATCCACTTACAATTAGCGCGAACTTAACCGGCAACAATAACCACGAGACTCTTACCCGCGCGAGAGCTACCTCCCGAAACTACGGCACGGTTAAGCAAACGACGATTACGAAATTACACGCAACGAAATTACACGCACGCTGATTGTCGGCGGCCGTACGTTCGCATCCCCGAGACGGGCACTCGCGATCACTTTTTCGTACGGGCCCTCCCGCGATATGGTACTCGGTATTGTTCAAGTTACGGCGGATTTCATCGATTCTCGCGGCACAACGCGACTCCCAGGAGAGCCTTAGTATTACAACGATCTTACTTTGGGGAGGCTGAGCAGTGGCCTTACAATTGATTCCTCGTTCCGGCAGCTCGTCGTTCGGCTCGCAGGGCTGGATGGTACCTGGATGGCGGCTAGCACGACAGTGGCGTTTCTTCGGCCCGGCGGGACCACGCTGGGCCCGCGCGCGCCGGTGTCCCAAGCCCGGTCGGTGCTGCGCCCTGGCCGGTCAGCGATCCCTTTAGGCGATCGCCGTGCCTTGCGAGGGCGCCCCTCGCATCCGCTGTCGTCCGCCGGCGGTAGTTTTAAAGCCCGCCTGTGTGAGACCGGCTGTCCAGGACGCGACTCATCATCCGGTTGTTCGACGGCCAGGCTGGACGGGCCATGGCTCGTCGACCGGTATCGGTATCCCGGTGGTGACCCCGTTTCTCGACGGAGACCTTCGTCGGGGCGTCCCCGGTCTCGGGTCTTCCGTTTCCGGGCTGCAGTGCTTTTGTGCGGGCTATGTGGGTGCCTTGACAGGCCAGCGGCTGTTCCGGCTGAGGGCTCCAGCGAAACCCGTCCGACGACCGTCCGTCCTTGGAAGCTTCCGGCTGTCCACCTGTAAGTCCCTCGGTGCGGCATACACCGTTACAAAACTCCGTGACCCTGGCCATCTGCTCCGCGCTCGATACCTGTAACGCTCGCAAAAAAATCTTAATCCTAACCTAAAACGTTCGCCCACCGCCCGCCCCGGGCGGAGGCACCATCCCTGACGCCTCCCTCGGCCGAGCTCCCATCTGGGGTGAGGGACGTGACATTTGTCACGTCACAAATTATATCCAATTTCTTTTGTATAGATACATCAAAATATGAAATATTCTCCTAAAACTTCCATTGCTCCTGATCTGTGACCTATAGCTTACGAGAGCCTAAAAGACAATGATAGCTCCGCGGTCGATGCTGCTATTTATACTTTTTTCTCTGTCCGTCACCTGGCTACCCCGAAAATGGCGCGTTCTAATTGGCTGCTCTCCCCTCACTCCATTCCCCCCCACTACGCTACCCCCTCCCTTGTACATGTGCCGTTTCGTTCATTGAATTTGAACGTTAGAATTTTATTACATTTTACAGGTTTACATTTTATTACATTTTTTATAACATTTAATTTCGCAAGACGAAGCCTGCGTCTCCGTTCGTCCATAAATATCGTTTCCCATGCTTCAGACACCGTTGAAACCGTACGGAAAGATCGATTGTCCAACATGCCAAAAATATGTTGGATATTTCAAGAGGCAGCTGTTTAATTATATCCAATTTTTGGTATAGATACATCAAAATAAGAAATAATTCTCCTAAAGCTTCCATTGCTCGTGATCTGTGATTTATAGCCTTTAAGAGCCTAAAAAATAATAAATAGCTCCGCAGTCGATGCTGCTATTTATACTCCTTTCCCTCTCCGTCACGTGACTACCTCGAAAATGGCGCGTTCTGATTAGCTGCCCTCCCCAAACTTTAATGTAAGCTGCCCTCAAACTTTAATAGTAAGTAAGTATGGTTTATGAGCAGAGAGAAATAGAAAAAAAATATTATATAAAAACAGCTCTCAAAATGCGTTATTGGAAAGTAATAGAAAAAGATGGAATATTGAAAAAATATTAAGGGTTTTGCCATACGTGTGACACGCCATTCGAATATGTTTATCTATCTGTTTTTCTATTCTGCAAGCTTACTATTTAAAATTATGAAAATAATTAAAGGTAATCATAAAAACTTGTATGAATATTAGTAACGAGAGCAGTACCTTATGTAGAACGTTATCTCAAAATGCCGCGAGTTTTTACAAACAAAGAACACACGGATATTTATTTTGTGTATGGTTTATGTGCAGGGAATCTGAGAACTTCCGTTTATCAATGATTCAAGTGAAATTATTTCTTATACATTTCGTATTTTTGGTATAAACAAATAAAGCATTTTGGGACATATATTTATATAACATTTTTTCTTATTTCTGCTCATAGAACATACTGCTAGTTAGAAAAAACCTGGAACACTTTGTATATTGCAGAGTATAAAAAAAAAAGAGAGCAATAATAATTAATCTGTTATGACAAAGGACTTATTGTAAGAAAATCGACATAAATCTTTGCTTGATTCTTACGGTTATGAAAAAATGAGACGCACAGAAGGATATTTAAGAACGCAAAGTTATATATAATACTGCCAGGAATAAAAGAAAAATAACAAGTACAATGCGCGTACTAACTTATTTTTATTACTCTACTACTGCTATTTACATTTTTTTATTTATTTACATTTATTTTTATTCAAAAGCTACAATATGCTACTTACATTCATTTTTTATTTACATTTATTTTTCTTCAAAGGCGCAGATTACTTGTCTTATCTTTATAGTAGGTGCATGAGCGTAATCGGCGAGGCTGAACCGGATCTGCCTTAATAACCCTACCGTTTCGTTCATTGAATTTGAACGTCAGAATTTTATTGTATTTTACAGTTTGCCGATTTACAGGTTTTACATTTAATTTCGCACTCCGGAGCCTGCGTCTCCGTTCGTCCATAGCTATCGTTTGCAATGCTTCAGACACCGTTGAAACCGACCGGAGAGACCGATTGTCCAACATGCCAAAAATCATGTTGGATATTTCAAGAGGCAGCTGTTTAATTATATCCAATTTCTTTTGTATAGATACATGAAAATATGAAATAATTCTCCTAAAGGCTTCCATTGCTCCTGATCTGTGACCTGCAGCTTACGAGAGCCTAAAAGACAATGATAGCTCCGCAGTCGATGCTGCTATTTATACTCCTTTTTTTCTCCGTCACGTGACTACCACGAAAATGGCGCGTTCTGATTACCTGCCTTCCCCAAACTTTAATGTAAGCTGCCCTCAAACTTTAATAGTAAGTAAGTATGGTTTATGAGCAGAGAGAAATAGAAAAAAAATATTATATAAAAATAGCTCTCAAAATGCGTTATTGGAAAGTAATAGAAAAAGATGGAATATTGAAAAAATATTAAGGGTTTTGCCATACGTGTGACACGCCATTCGATTATGTTTATCTATCTGTTTTTCTATTCTGCAAGCTTACTATTTAAAATTATGAAAATAATTAAAGGTAATCATAAAAACTTGTATGAATATTAGTAACGAGAGCAGTACCTTATGTAGAACGTTATCTCAAAATGCCACGAGTTTTTACAAACGAAGAACACACGGATATTTATTTTGTGTATGGTTTATGTGCAGGGAATCTGAGAACTTCCGTTTATCAATGATTCAAGTGAAATTATTTCTTATACATTTCGTATTTTTGGTATAAACAAATAAAGCATTTTGGGACCTATATTTATATAACATTTTTTCTTATTTCTGCTCATAGAACATACTGCTAGTATGGAAAAACCTGGGACACTCTGTATATTGCAGAGGGTATAGAGAAAAGAGAGCAATAATGTTCATGTAAAATTGTTTCTTTGACAGTTTGTATTTATGCTATAAACAAATAAAGCATTTTGGGACCTATATTTATATAGCATTTTTTCTTATTTTTGCTCATAGAAGATACTGCTAGTTTCAAAAAACCTGGAACACTTTGTATATTGCAGAGAGTATAAAAAAAAAGAGAGCAATAATAATTAATCTGTTATGACAAAGGACTTATTGTAAGAAAATCGACATAAATCTTTGCTTGTTTCTTACGGTTATGAAAAAATGAGACGCACAGAAGGATATTTAAGGACGCAAAGTTATATATAATACTGCTAGGAATAAAAGAAAAATAACAAGTACAATGCGCGTACTAATTTATTTTTGTTACTACTACTGCTATTTAAATTTTTTTATTTATTTACATTTATTTTTATTCAAAAGCTACGGTATGCTACTTACATTTATTTTTTATATCCATTTATGTTTATTCAAAAGCTACAATATGCTACTTACATTCATTTTTTATTTACATTTATTTTTATTCACAAGCTACCATATGCTATTTACATTTATTTTTTATTGACATTTTTTTTCTTCAAAGGCGCAGATTACTTGTCTTATCTCTATAGTAGGTGCATGAGCGTAATCGGCGAGGTTGAACCGGATCTGCCTTAATAACCCTACCGTTTCGTTCATTGAATTTGAACGTCAGAATTTTATTGTATTTTACAGTTTGCCGTTTTACAGGTTTTACATTTAATTTCGCACTCCGGAGCCTGCGTCTCCGTTCGTCCATCGCTATCGTTTGCCATGCTTCAGACACCGTTGAAACCGACCGAGAGACCGATTGTCCAACATGCCAAAAATCATGTTTGATATTTCAAGAGGCAGCTGTTTAATTATATCCAATTTCTTTTGTATAGATACATGAAAATATGAAATAATTCTCCTAAAGGCTTCCATTGCTCCTGATCTGTGACCTGCAGTTTACGAGAGCCTAAAAGACAATGATAGCTCCGCAGTCGATGCTGCTATTTATACTCCTTTCCCTGTCCGTCACCTGGCTACCCCGAAAATGGCTCGTTCTAATTGGCTGCCCTCCCCCACCCCATTCCCCCCCCACTACGTTACCCCCTCCCATGTACATGTGCCGTTTCGTTCATTGAATTTGAACGTTAGAATTTTATTACGTTTTACAGGTTTACATTTTATTACATTTTCATTACATTTAATTTCGCAAGACGGAGCCTGCGTCTCCGTTCGTCCATAGATATCGTTTCCCATCCTTCAGACACCGTTGAAACCGTACGGAAAAATGGATTGTCCAACATGCCAAAAATTATGTTGGATATTTCAAGAGGCAGCTGTTTAATTATATCCAATTTTTTTGGTATAGATACATCAAAATAAAAAATAATTCTCCTAAAAGCTTCCATTGATCCTGATCTGTGACCTGTAGCTTACGAGAGCCTAAAAGACAATGATAGCTCCGCAGTCGATGCTGCTATTTATACTCCTTTTTTTCTCCGTCACGTGACTACCACGAAAATGGCGCGTTCTGATTAGCTGCTTTCCCCAAACTTTAATGTAAGCTGCCCTCAAACTTTAATAGTAAGTAAGTATGGTTTATGAGCAGAGAGAATCAGAAAAAAAATATTATATAAAAACAGCTCTCAAAATGCGTTATTGGAAAGTAATAGAAAAAGATGGAATATTGAAAAAATATTAAGGGTTTTGCCATACGTGTGACACGCCATTCGAATATGTTTATCTATCTGTTTTTCTATTCTGCAAGCTTACTATTTAAAATTATGAAAATAATTAAAGGTAATCATAAAAACTTGTATGAATATTAGTAACGAGAGCAGTACCTTATGTAGAACGTTATCTCAAAATGCCGCGAGTTTTTACAAACGAAGAACACACGGATATTTATTTTGTGTATGGTTTATGTGCAGGGAATCTGAGAACTTCCGTTTATCAATGATTCAAGTGAAATTATTTCTTATACATTTCGTATTTTTGGTATAAACAAATAAAGCATTTTGGGACCTATATTTATATAACATTTTTTCTTATTTCTGCTCATAGAACATACTGCTAGTATGGAAAAACCTGGGACACTCTGTATATTGCAGAGGGTATAGAGAAAAGAGAGCAATAATGTTCATGTAAAATTGTTTCTTTGACAGTTTGTATTTATGCTATAAACAAATAAAGCATTTTGGGACCTATATTTATATAGCATTTTTTCTTATTTTTGCTCATAGAAGATACTGCTAGTTTCAAAAACCTGGAACACTTTGTATATTGCAGAGTATAAAAAAAAGAGAGCAATAATAATTAATCTGTTATGACAAAGGACTTATTGTAAGAAAATCGACATAAATCTTTGCTTGTTTCTTACGGTTATGAAAAAATGAGACGCACAGAAGGATATTTAAGGACGCAAAGTTATATATAATACTGCTAGGAATAAAAGAAAAATAACAAGTACAATGCGCGTACTAATTTATTTTTGTTACTACTACTGCTATTTAAATTTTTTTATTTATTTACATTTATTTTTATTCAAAAGCTACGGTATGCTACTTACATTTATTTTTTATATCCATTTATGTTTATTCAAAAGCTACAATATGCTACTTACATTCATTTTTTATTTACATTTATTTTTATTCACAAGCTACCATATGCTATTTACATTTATTTTTTATTGACATTTATTTTTCTTCAAAGGCGCAGATTACTTGTCTTATCTCTATAGTAGGTGCATGAGCGTAATCGGCGAGGTTGAACCGGATCTGCCTTAATAACCCTACCGTTTCGTTCATTGAATTTGAACGTCAGAATTTTATTGTATTTTACAGTTTGCCGTTTTACAGGTTTTACATTTAATTTCGCACTCCGGAGCCTGCGTCTCCGTTCGTCCATCGCTATCGTTTGCCATGCTTCAGACACCGTTGAAACCGACCGGAGAGACCGATTGTCCAACATGCCAAAAATCATGTTTGATATTTCAAGAGGCAGCTGTTTAATTATATCCAATTTCTTTTGTATAGATACATGAAAATATGAAATAATTCTCCTAAAGGCTTCCATTGCTCCTGATCTGTGACCTGCAGCTTACGAGAGCCTAAAAGACAATGATAGCTCCGCAGTCAATGCTGCTATTTATACTCCTTTCCCTGTCCGTCACCTGGCTACCCCGAAAATGGCTCGTTCTAATTGGCTGCCCTCCCCCACCCCATTCCCCCCCACTACGTTACCCCCTCCCATGTACATGTGCCGTTTCGTTCATTGAATTTGAACGTTAGAATTTTATTACGTTTTACAGGTTTACATTTTATTACATTTTTATTACATTTAATTTCGCAAGACGGAGCCTGCGTCTCCGTTCGTCCCTAGATATCGTTTCCCATCCTTCAGACACCGTTGAAACCGTACGGAAAAATGGATTGTCCAACATGCCAAAAATCATGTTGGATATTTCAAGAGGCAGCTGTTTAATTATATCCAATTTTTTTGGTATAGATACATCAAAATAAGAAATAATTTTCCTAAAGGCTTCCATTGATCCTGATCTGTGACCTGTAGCTTACGAGAGCCTAAAAGACAATGATAGCTCCGCAGTCGATGCTGCTATTGATACTCCTTTCCCTCTCAGTCACGTGACTACCTCGAAAATGGCGCGTTCTGATTAGCTGCTTTCCCCAAACTTTAATGTAAGTTGCCCTCAAACTTTAATAGTAAGTAAGTATGGTTTATGAGCAGAGAGAAATAGAAAAAAAATATTATATAAAAATAGCTCTCAAAATGCGTTATTGGAAAGTAATAGAAAAAGATGGAATATTGAAAAAATATTAAGGGTTTTGCCATACGTGTGACACGCCATTCGATTATGTTTATCTATCCGTTTTTCTATTCTGCAAGCTTACTATTTAAAATTATGAAAATAATTAAAGGTAATCATAAAAACTTGTATGAATATTAGTAACGAGAGCAGTACCTTATGTAGAACGTTATCTCAAAATGCCGCGAGTTTTTACAAACGAAGAACACACGGATATTTATTTTGTGTATGGTTTATGTGCAGGGAATCTGAGAACTTCCGTTTATCAATGATTCAAGTGAAATTATTTCTTATACATTTCGTATTTTTGGTATAAACAAATAAAGCATTTTGGGACCTATATTTATATAACATTTTTTCTTATTTTTGCTCATAGAAAATACTGCTAGTTTGAAAAAAACCTGGAACACTTTGTATATTGCAGAGAGTATAAAAAAAAAAAGAGCAATAATAATTAATCTGTTATGACAAAGGACTTATTGTAAGAAAATCGACATAAATCTTTGCTTGATTCTTACGGTTATGAAAAAATGAGACGCACAGAAGGATATTTAAGGACGCAAAGTTATATATAATACTGCTAGGAATAAAAGAAAAATAACAACTACAATGCGCGTACTAATTTATTTTTGTTACTCTACTACTGCTATTTAAATTTTTTTATTTATTTACATTTATTTTTATTCAAAAGCTACGATATGCTATTTACATTTATTTTTTATATCCATTTATGTTTATTCGAAAGCTACAATATGCTACTTACATTCATTTTTTATTTACATTTATTTTTCTTCAAAGGCGCAGATTACTTGTTTTATCTCTATAGTAGGTGCATGTGCGTAATCGGCGAGGCTGAACCGGATCTACCTTAATAACCCTACCATTTCGTTCATTGAATTTGAACGTCAGTATAAACACCAGATGACTTTTTGGAGGACTTAAAACTCATCTTTCTTGAGAGCTCTTTAAGATTTTCCTAAAGCTGTAAAATTGACATCTTTTTGATACTTTGCATGTAAGAGATAACTTTCAGAGCACCTTTGAAAGATGACTTTTTGTCACTTAGAGAAGTTGTCCAATTGATATCTTTTAGATTCAATCTAAAGTTATCGTTAAAAAAAGATGACTTTCGGAGCACTTTTTCAAAATGACTTTTTTGAGATGTTAAAAAATGCTTTTTAAAGACATCTTTTGTAAGTTATCTTCAAGAAATCTCTGTAAGACATCGATTAGAGAACTTTTGTTGGTTAACAAATGCAGTTTCCCCGCGCTTTTTTATTATGCCATACGCCTTAATAGCTATCGCATATTATATTCATGAATAACGTTTTTTCTATATATTATACATATATGTGCTTGATAAATATTTTGGTAAGTACATTTTTTAGTAAATTATTTCAATTATTAACGCATCATCGCGTATGGTGTGCATGAATAATCACATTGATGCATTCTAACCTGTACGAATAATTTTTATAATTATTAATTACCAATCTTATAATAATGTACTTATATTAATGTCTTATAATTTTATAATAATTTTATAATTAATAAGCATTTTTTATAAATCGTACTATAATTATAATTTACAGTTAAACATTAGAAACGAAAAACTCAGTCATCATCAAGCAGCGCGAGCGCACTGATTGTCAGGTGAATTTCATTGTATATTAATTACTCAAAGTCGTTTTTCAAAATGTTATTGCTCTTCCGTGTTTTATAGGGTGTCGACAACGTTCCCACCACGTTCCCGATACTTCTTTGGACACGTGTTAATGTTTGCTGCTACTTTTGGGCAACGGTTCGTGCTACCTGGGTAGTATATTTATTCATTTAACCATCCATATGATTTAGTAATAAATAAGCTATAAACCTAAAATTTTAATTGAGTATAATAGGCCTTATTATTTTCAAAATGTCGGAGAGAAAACCATATTTAGAACTTTCAGATAAGCAAAAAACAAGACGTCTTGATAAAGCTTTTGAAAATAGTATAAATGAATTACTTTATGCAAATAAAAATAGATTGAAATCAAATACCGTATTAGAATCAGTAGCTTCAAACAGTAATCCTCAAGCAGATTTATCTCGTGTTTTTTGTTTTGATAATCTTCAGTCTAGCAGTTATTGTAGTAATTTAGTTTCAGAAAATGAAAGTAATTGTGCAAATAATGTGCAAATTCCTGAGGGTAGTGAGGATCTTGATAATTATTCTTTTAACAGTGATGATTTTAGTTTCGTTAATGATGATTCAGATAGCGATTTTTCAAGCCGTAATGGGAATTCTGATGTCTCAGATGATGAGTTAGAATATTTTGATTTAGGTAATAACAATGTAGGTCCAGATTTTAGAGTAGATAATGTAGACAAAGAATCAGATTTAAGATATTTTTTATATCATTGGGCTATAACATACCAAATTAGACAGAATGCTCTTACTAATTTGCTTCATGGTTTAAAAAAATATGGACATGATGATCTGCCTAGCGATGCAAGAACTCTTTTGCATACTCCAAAAAAAACTACAGTTTTTTCTGTTGGATCAGGTTTGTATTCACATTACGGCTTGAAAAAAGGATTACTCGATCAGTTGAAATGTTTTGAGCGAAACAAATCCCAAAAGACATCGCTCTACATCTAAATATTGATGGTTTGCCCCTTTCGAAAAGTTCTCCGAGCCAAGTATGGCCAATTCTTGTAAAAATAGTAAATTATCCTTATGCTACTTGTGATCCGTTTGCAGTAGGTATTTTTCATGGCAATCGTAAACCAGAAGATGTAAATTTATTTTTACAGCCTACAATTATGGAGTATTTAGAATTAAGTAATACTGGCTTTATTTTTAATAATCAGCGGTATAGGGTGTTTATTAAGTTGTTCGCTGCAGATACAGTTGCAAGGAATCAGATTTTGTGTTTTCCTCCACACAATAGTAGGTGTGGTAAATGTATACAAGTAGGCAAAACAGTACAGCATAGACGAGTCTTTTTGGAAAATGATTCACCTTTAAGAACTGATAATAATTTTAGGATAGATGTTCCGAATGAGTATGAAAATTTATTATCTCCTCTTGAAGGTATTGGAATGAGTTTGACAAATCAAGTTCCTCTTGATCCGATGCATTTGCTTGATGAAGGAGTAGGAAAGAAACATCTTAAGCTTTTGTTAAACCTATATGGTAATAGCAGTGAAGATGCTTTGAAAAGAATTAAAAACATAAATGATCAATACATTTCTTTTAAAGAATGGGTACCATGCGAATTTGTACGAAAAAACACGTACTTTAAATGAGTTAAATAGATTCAAAGCAACTGAATTGCGAATGGCTATTTTGTATACAGCACCAGTTGTATTTCAAAATACCATACCCAATGAATTAATGCTTCACTTCAATGTATTAAATTGTGCATTACGTATACTATATGATGTAAATGAGTGCATAAAAAACAATCAGTATGCTAAAGATTTATTAATTTATTATGTAGATTGTATGAAAAATTTTTACGGAGACCAGCATATAGTTTACAATGTGCACAATTTAATCCATCTTCCTGATGATGTTTTGCGATTTGGACCATTAGATGGTTTTAGTGTGATAGATTTTGAAAATCATTTACAAGTTATAAAAAAATTAGTAAGGAAAGGTTCGTATGTTTTAACTCAGATTATGAATAGGATAAATGAGAAATCACAACTTGGGACTAATGTCAAACATCATTCTATTCCTGAAGGTCGTCCAGTTTTGAAACAAAGCATCGTACAACAACTCCTTGAAGGCTGTACAAGACCTCATAGGGCTATTGAATTTCTAATTTTGTTTTGACAATCGCAAAACCAAATAATTGTTGTTATCTCACAGATAGAAGCGTCATTGTAATTAGAAATATCTGTTTTTTTAATGAAAGACCAGATTCTTGGGCATAAGTATATTGATTGTGTTAGTATCGATAATTATCCAATAGATTCTCGTTTAATAAATGTATGCAAGGCAAAGACTCTCTCTAATGAACTTCAAGTATGGCCCGTTAAAGCTATTTTTAAAAAAGGATTTCGAATCTTCTCGTGTGGATACTTTATATTTTTCCTCTTCTTCATTGCAAACTTAAATTTTTTAATAATTTTTAATAATTTTTAATAATTTACATATTCCACATAAGTGTCTTTTAAATAAATGTGTTAAGGCCTGTGTCCACGATGTTAGAACTTGGTCCGAAATCTTGGACGGAGAAAGAATTAACCAATCACATTTGAACAATTCGGCCATTTGACCATTGCGATTAGTCAATTCTTTCTCTGTCCGAGGTCTCTCGGACCAAGTTCTAGTACAATCGTATAGACACAGACCTTTATACAATAAATAAAATACTCATAACGCCAGTTACAAATTGATTTAATAAGACCTTTTTCAATTTTGAAGAAAATCATGAAACGTTATCAATTATATTAAAAAATAAAGGTATATATATATTTATTAAGATAAATATATAAATAATATAAATATATAAATATTGTATTGGTAGAACAAATTATCTTTAAAAAACATTCGTTTTATATTTCAAATCTTAATAATTTTGCAAAGTCTATGTAAATCAACAAAGAAAAACAATATAAATAGTCTATCCATATTTTTGAGACCTTTTTCAGGTACTGTACTGTTGTCACTGTGACCGGAGCGATTGATCTTGCATTAATAAAATACGCATAAGTATATAATTAACTATTATTAGCAATGTCATCAAAAGAAAAAGTGCAGTAGAAAATACATGCGTGAGAGAACATCTCAAAAGGACTAGTAAGTTTTGATCAATTTAATAAGTGACTGTTGATATTCGTTCTAATGTAATTGTAGTATAACATTGTAATCTAAACCTATAATAATGTATTATTGGAAGTTAATATTTAACGTTTACTTGCAGAACCTGGTAATAGTGGAAAAGTAAAACCTGCAAAAACAGGTATTTATTTATCTCAAGCTCCATTAGTAAAAACCGGTACATCGAAAATTCTACCTGCTGACAAAAGAGGAGCGTTAGCAAATAATTTATTAAACAAACCAGATAGCAGTATAGTCCAAAACAATTTTTCGAGAAGTACTCTTTTGAACAAGAGAGGATTGTTAAATGATAAAACAAATACTCCAGACTTACATGCAAATCAACAAATTCAAGAAAAAGGTACGTAAAATAAATCTTTCTAAAAGTTATTGGCCTATGTTCTGAATCGTCTTTTATCGATAAAAATAAAAATGCCTGTAAAAGATCTTTTCAGCTAATAAGAATCCTTCTAAATCCAATTTTAGTGGCACTTTTATTGATTAAAGAGGATTCAGAATACTGACCGTTGTTGCCAGACGACGCATACAATTTTCAATAATAAGGATTTATTATACACACCTTAAAATTATAAAAATCAATTTTTCTTCTTTGATTTCTATTCAAATAATCTGTTGATATGAATATGTTCAATTTTACTACCCAAAAACCTGTAGAACGTTATTTATAAATTTACTAGCTGCCCCGGCGAACTTCGTACCGCCTAACAGTAATGAATGTAGTGATAAGACACGCAAATAGTCCCACTCTCTCCCTCTCTCTTTCTCTCTTCCTCTCTCTCTCCCCTTTCCCCCCTTTCCCCCCTCTCCCCCTCCCCCCTCACTCTTTCTCTCTTTCCCCCTCTCTCCCTCTCTCCCTCTTTCTCTCTCTCCCCTCTCTTTCTCTCTCTCCCCCTTCCTCTCTCCCCCTCCCTCTCTTCCTCACCTCTCTCTCCCTCTCTCTCTTTATCCCCCTCTCTTTCTCTCTCTCTTTCCCCCTCCCTCTCTCCCTCTCTCTCTCTCTCCCTCCCTCTATGTATTTTTTCTATGTATTTGGATATCTTTCTAGATTAATTTTTTTTTTACGTGAATTTTTTCGATATTTTATTAGTTATTCTGCTATTCCGGAAAATTCTACCCCTATTTCATATACTTGTGGTAAAAATTCGGCCCAGCCGTTCTTGAGTTATAAGTGGTGTAACTAACCCGACTTTGTTTTATATATAAAGATTTGTATGTTTTCTTTTGCTTTAAAAGATCTTTGTTTTGACAATGATATTATAGATAATAATCAAGTATTGAATTAGTAAATTATAGCGGGGAGCACACACTTTTGTATAACGCATAATGCGTAAGCATAAGAAAATTGATTGGTCCATAAACATGTGCATAAGAAAATAGACCAATCAATTTTCTTATGCTTACGCATTATGCGTTATGCAGAAGTGTGTGCTCCCCGCTTTAGACTTACATCTATTCATTTTAAAGTTATATTTAAATAACAACAATCAAGATCACTCTCTAGTATTGCAAAAGGATTTTGATAAATGTTAAATTTCTATGAAATCCGAAAATTTGAAAAAAAATTTTAAGGAATACGTCAAGTTATAAGTGCATATAGTGTACATTTAATGTCAAATTAAAGGTGTATAGTGTACAGCTAATGTAAACTAGGTCTCTCTTTAGATATATGCCTACATAGATCTCTTTAATCCAATGTATTTTTAAAAATAGCTTTCAGTGTACAAGGACTACCATCCGGCTTTTTCAGTACAGATATCCAACAAGAAAACTGTTCCACTATAGTTATTAATGGTCAACGATTGGATTTGCGAAAGATTCCGATTATTGATGATCAACAGCAAGTGCTGAATAATATAGTACCGAATAATGAAACAGGTAAAGGGCACATCTCAATTTCGTAATAATAGATTTTATTTTTAAATACTTTTTTTATCGCCACCAATGTCGTACTTTAAGAATCAGCAGAAGAATTCTCTGATGCTGAGGATGTTCAGGATGCTGAGGATTCTTTACGAAGCGATGACGGACACTACAATACAGAAGACATTGAAGATGGTAGATCTGATGAACGTGAAGATGAAAACGTTGATGGTGAAAATGAGCATCACGACAATAACAATTATCAAAACGACAATGAGAATGAAGAGTTTCGTGCTCCTCATAATAATCAAAATGAAACTCAGAGCTTGCTGGATTTTGAGCAACTGGATCACGACATAGATCATTGTTGTCGTAAGTAAACTCTATCAATTCTATAAATTTGTTATTCTACATAAATTTTGTTTTATATATTTATTAATGAAAACAATATTTACAATTTTTTATTTTATATGAATCAAATCTATATAATATGACATTTTTACAGTACGTTTGTAATATATAATATATATAATTAAATTTGAAAATTTATTACCTGTTTCTTAAAAAAATTATAATTGTAATATTTATAAATAAGAACTATTATGATCTTCTTGAACAATCTATTTATTAACCTGCTATTGACAAACTTACAAATTGTTTAAGAAGACCATAAAGTTATTTATAATTTATCCCATTGAACACATGAAGATCAATTAAACAAATATAACTAATTTAGTATTTTATTACAGTTTCTTGCCGAGAAATACTCTTAATGCTACTTAAAAAAGTGGATCAACTGTTATTGATAATGAAAAATGGGCCACAAAAAAATAATAATAACAATAATCCACAAAATGAACAAATAGCAGGGACATTTGATCAACTTCAAATGTTACCGATAAAAGAAGTTGAACAATTGCTTTTATTCGACCAAAACTTAGTAAATCCTCTCCACCGACAAATGAGATCACAATTTGTAATAAATTATTTATTTAAAATAATTAACCTATTTATGTTATAATTTTATTTACAAATTTTAATAATTTATCATGTTTCAGGAAGCAAAAATGGTTGCTGTTGGAGGAGATACTTTCGACAAAGCTATTCAAAAGAATTTTGTCGATAATTATGACTGATGAGTTGGCAGGCAAATGTACTTGGATCATCAGAAAAGCTGGCAAGACCAAGATTTCAAATTGCAATTTTCCTAAAATAATAAGTGGTGAATCACCCATTTTTTTATTTTTAAATAATTTTTTAACTCTATATACATATCTACAATTATATTTTATTTATATAAATTTTATTTTTAGTTTACATCACCAAAAAATATGGCATTACTGATGAAATAGTAAAAAAGCGGATACAACTTTGGCTGCAAAAATATGGTGACCGCATAAAGCTTAAAGAAGAACAAGCTCGAAAGGATGAAGAACATCGCCAAAAAGAACGTGAGGAAGAACGACGATTATTTAACCAAGCATAATCAAGTTAAAAAAAGAATAACCAAATTAATAGTTCATATATTAACAAAGTACAAAGATCTAGATCATTAGATAATATAATATTTTAAGTTGCAATTTTGTATTTCTATCAATGGGCGCATTTAGAAGTATAATCGCTCACCGGGCTCTTGCATCGAATTGACGTAAATTTTTAGTTTTAAAGGAATGAGCGGTTGTGCTTCTGAACGCGACCAATGTTACTTCACTGTCAAAATGTGATATGCAATAATTAATCGTAAGACTTTTACGTAATTATTTTATTAAAACGTTCTGTTTATAAGTTTATAAAACAAGTTCTTTTAAATTTTAGATTCTATAAAATTAATGTATTTACATATAATGACTGTTTATTTTTGCTAATAAACAAGAGTTGAATAAATCAGGAAGAAATGCGACAGAATTGGATTTACTAATTGTTTAAAACAGAATACATTTTTCTGTTTTATACAATTTTTTATTCTAATTCTGTTTCATTTCTTTCTGTTTTATTCGATTTTTTCTAAAAATTATAAAAATTAATTGAACCTAACCTATATGAAGGACAACCTAAAGGTCTCTTTTAGTTCTCTTAATGTTGATTTTTAGATAACTTTCGAAAGAGGTTTCAAAAATCAAAAGTGCTCATTAGGATATCTGAAAGACCACATTTGAGATGGACATTGGACATCTTTTAGTTACACTTAAAGTCCTCTTTTGGATATTTTGAAAGACATCTTTTATCTTTCAAAAGTAATCTTAAAGAGCACTTAAAGAGGACCTTTTGTTTACAGGTTGCCGTTTTACAGGTTTTACATTTAATTTCGTATTCCGGAGCCTGCGTCTCCGTTCGTCCATAGTTATCGTTTGCCATTCTTCAGACACCGTTGAAACCGACCGGTGAGACCGATTGTCCAACATGCCAAAAATTATGTTGGATATTTCAAGAGGCAGCTGTTTAATTTGTGACGACAATGACGATGTCCTCACGGTCTCGCCGGCCGTGGAGGAGCGCCCCGTCGCTTTATTCACTAAAGATCTCTTTCTAAATCGCGATACTTTTCTCCGAAACCCAGATGGTAGCTCGACTGAATAGTTTTATTTTTTAAATGTTGGGCGCCAGGTGCGTTTCTTCACACCACGATATACGAGATCGCAGTATTCTCAAGCGTGGGTTTTCTTTGATTAATCGCGGTTGGAAGAGGAGAGGGAGCGTAGCGCAATCAACACACCCGAGTAACAAGGAACATAAAGTTATATTTTATTTAATGCAGATTACAAGTGGAAGGAGGTAGGCGAGTTCCACGGCGAACAAGCAGAATCCGGGCACGCGCCACGTGTCACCCCACGAGCGCGATACTCATTCCGTCGCTGAACTGCACAGCAATCCCGGTCGAATTCGTACAAGACTATTCCCCGACATAAGTTGCAGCGAATTTTACCCGGACGATCAAACGCGAAATACTCGAAAACGTTACTGCTAACAAGCGCACGAGGTCCCACTTTTATCACTAACGCAATTTCCTTACAATCTACCGCGACAGAGCTGGGGATCTTCACTCCTCACGAGACGCACGAATGGACTCACCCGTAAACGCGACACAATCGTGAGCCATTAATCTCGATGAAACGCACGGACATTCACTTATAATTAGCACGAACTTAACCGGCAACGATAACCACGGGACTCTCACACGCGCGAGAGCAACCTCCCGAAACTACGGCACGGTTAAGCAAACGACGATTACGAAATCACACGCAACGAAATTACACGCAACGCAATTACCTGCAACGAAATTACACGCAACGAAATGACACGCACGCTGACTGTCGGCGACCGTATGTCCGCATCCCCGAGACAGGCACTCGTGATCACTTTTTCGTACGGGCCCTCCCGCGATATGGTACTCGGTATTGTTCAAGTTACGGCGGATTTCATCGATTCTCGCGGCACAACCCGACTCCCGGGAGGGCCTTAGTATCCCAACGATCTTATTTTGAGGAGGCTGAGTAGTGGCCTTACAATTGATTCCTCGTTCCGGCAGCTCGTCGTTCGGCTCGCAGGGCTGGATGGTACCGGGATGGCGGCTCGCACGACAGTGGCGTTCCTTCGGCCCGGCGGGACCACGCTGGGCCCGCGCGCGCCGGTTTCCCTAGTGTAGGTATTTGGTACCGCAGGAAGTCGATTATGCCTCCGGGTATCGGCCTACTACCGACGTCTTGACGAGAGGAATCGAGGAATAATTACACACTCGATTACTGCTGATAAAATAATACTTTATTGCAGACCACGCAACAGCTACGAGAGTCAGTACAAATCTAACGGTCGTCGTAACTCAGTTCTGCCAATCTCGTAACTCTCAACCTCTCTTGCTAGCGCAGGAGAGGGGGCTGACCAATCGGAAGGGAGACAGATATGCTGCTTCCTACACATAGACGGAGAGCTGGCTACATAAAAATGCAAGGTATAAAAATGCAAGGTACATGAAATATTTATAGCTAGAGAGGTTCCATTAGCACTCCCGAACACTGAGTGACCAGTCTGCCTGCGCGCTTAGAAAGATTAGAAAGATTAAGGCGGGGGTGGACGGTCAAAAATGACAAATTTTACAAGGAAAAGAATGATAAAGCTCAGGGATAAAAATTATAGGAATGTTAAGTATTTGTTGCTACAAAACGCGGAAAATTATTGGCAGACGATTTCGTGGAAGAGAAAGGGCCGGCAGACTGCAACAAAGCGGCGTTAACTTTTGTGAAAAAAAAAATGATAAGGTACATGATTAAAAATTATTGGTAATAATTACTAAACTGTTAACGAAGCTATGTGCTAAATGGCAGACGAAAAAACTGAAGACAACATCGAGGCAGATTGTAATGAAGAACGCGGTTTCGATCGCGCTTAATGAGGTAGTTTCGTACGATGCGTTACTATGATATGTTATTTTGTTATTTATATGAATATATTACGTGTTTCTTTTTTCCATTAATGGATTCAGTTTGTATTCATTCTTTTATTGTTAAAAATAAAATGATTAATATTTATTTATTATATTGAATCTAAATGTTACTAATTAATCTCATAACATTTTTGATCTGCAGTTGAAAACTATATATAAATATTTTTCTACAAGTTTTAAAATAATATATTGAGGTTTTAATAAATTGAGAGATTCGAAAATTATATTCGAAAATTCAACGCAGGTATAAAAACCGTTTGAAACGGTTCAGAGGGACCAAGTGGCCGAGAAACAGCTGTATAGTAGAGGCTGGAGAAGGTCATTTATGATAATAAAGATAATAAATATAACAGTTTAGTATACTCGAAAACTCGACAATGAACAGACGTCCAACGTGTGTTGTGCTGAATTTTATTTTTCTTCAGTGACTTTTAGAATCTTTATTTATTGTTTATTTATTATTTATTTATTATTTATTATTTATATAATCTTTATTTATTATTTATATTGTGCAAATGTCAGTGAACTATTCGCAAAATGAGTTCGGAGCAAAAGTGTGTATTTTGTAACAACAGCAGTGAAACTAAAATCACACTTTTTAACGATAAAATTTTAGAAAAATGCAGGAAGATTTTAAAAATTCGTGTGACCTACAAGCTAAAGTATAATAAACTTATTTTACCCACAACTCCAGATAAAATCAGTAGGTACCATGGAAATTGTTATATAAATTTCACGGCTATTAAAAGAAAGTATGTTGACAATTATAGTGAATTGGTGAAATTACAGCAGTCTGGAAATACAATACCTGAGTTTGATCCTAGTAAGTACATAAATTCTTATATGACTTTTTCAATACATTGTTGATAAATAATAAAACTAATTTACTGTTCATTTTATGTAGCTAATAACGAATCGATTGCCTCATCTAATGTTTTTTAGCAGATATCAACGGAATCGAATCTGAGAATGATATCGATTGCGAAAGCGAAGAAGATATGCAGTACGATGAATCCGATGCAAACAGCGAAATAGAATAACTCTACAATTTTTAATAGTACTTTTTTGTTAATAAAAAAATTATTCTAATGTTAAACATATCTTTTAGCACTTATTATATATATAATATAGAAATTGTTATCTTATTGTCGACATAATATATATATATATATATATATATATATATATATATATATATATATATATATATATATATATTATATATATATATATAAAACAAGATCGGGTTAGTTACACCACTTATAACTCAAGAACGGCTGGGCCGAATTTTTACCACAAGTATATGAAATAGGGGTAGAATTTTCCGGAATAGCAGAATAACTAATAAAATATCGGAAAAATTCATGTTAAAAAAAAAAAATTAATTTAGAAAGATATCCAAATACATAGAAACAAGGAGAGAGGGAGAGAGGGAGGGGGAAGAGAGAGAGAAAAGAGAGGGGAGAGAAAGAGGGAGAGAAAGAGAGAAAGAGAGGGGGAGAGAGAGAGGGAGAGAGGGGAGAGAGAGAAGGAGGGGGAGAGAAAGAGAAAGAGAGAGGGGGAGAGAGATGGAGAGAGGGAGAGAGGGGAGAGAGAGGGAGGGGGGGGAGGGGGGAGGGGAGAGGGGGTCTATTTGCGTGTCTTATCACTACATTCATTACTGTTAGGCGGTACGAAGTTCGCCGGGGCAGCTAGTATATATATATAAACAAAATAACATATCGTAGTAACGCATCGTACGGAACTAACTCGTTAAGCGCAATCGAAACCGCGCTCTTCATTGCAATCTGCCTCGATGTTGTCTTCAGTTTTTTTGTCTGCCATTTAGTACATAGCTTCGTTAACAGTTTAGTAATTATTACCAATAATTTTTAATCATGTACCTTATCATTTTTTTTTCACAAAAGTTAACGCCGCTTTGTTGCAGTCTGCCGGCCCTTTCTCTTCCACGAAATTGTCTGCCAATAATTTTCCGCGTTTTGTAGCAACAAATACTTAACATTCCTATAATTTTTATCCCTAAGCTTTATCATTTTTTTCCTTGTAAAATTTGTCATTTTTGACCGTCCACTCCCGCCTTAATCTTCCTAAGCGCGCAGGCAGACTGTTCACTCAGTGTTCGGGAGTGCTAATGGAACCTCTCTTGCTATAAATATTTCATGTACCTTATACCTTGCATTTTTATGTAGCCAGCTCTTAGACTAACACCCCCCCCCCCAAGTGTTAACGAAATAAATAATAAGTAATATTGCACTAAGCGAATGAGCTTATGCGTTTGGCCAGGTGCTATTGTACGAGGTTAACAATACCTTAACTAAAAATATATTATACGCTTAAACGTAATTTGAGCCGACTTATATCTAATAACATTATATAGAGTAGAATTCTGTCTTACAATTAAATCACTTTGGTTTAGTGGACGGCGCAAATGTGACAGTCTTACGAGAGTAGGTCTTAAGCGCTGGGTTCGGATTTACATTTCGGTTGAGTATGTTCTCGGAGGTTGATGGGGGGTCGGCGGGGTCGTCAGGGACAAAATATGCCGGTTTTAATAAATCGACGGACACGCTTTTTGTGTTTCCATTGATATCAATATTGAATACACGCTCCGAGATGCGTTGCACTACCTTGTGCGGACCGGTGTACGGGCGTTCTAACGCCCTTTTAGCCATATTGGCTAATAAAATTTGATTATAGGCTTTATATAAGTCGAGGGATGAAAAGATTGTTTTTACCGTGTAGATTAACAGAGCAGTCATGCAGATGGGAGGTGGGGTATCTATCAGGTCGCGTGATTGCATTTACACCGCGGTAATCGCCGCACACCCGCCAGGTGCCGTCTTTTTTACGGACTAAATGAATGGGACTGGCCCATGGACTGCTAGAGGGGCGGCAAATGCCTGCTTCGACTAAAGTTCTGATCTCGGCCTTTGCGGCCTTAAGTTTATCAGGAGGAAGGCGCCTAGCGCGCGCAGCAACTGGAGGGCCGGTGGTGATAATATGATGAAACACGTCACAATTGGACGGCGGGGAGAGGGGAAGGGCTCCTGTTATTTGCGGAAAGTCCTTGAGTATTTTGGAAAACTTAGAGGAAGGTTTAATTGTATTAATCGAATGTATCGGGGCCGGTTTTTTAGTCGCGAGGGTATATAATTTAGTAGTGCAATCTATAAGACGTCGTCGTTTTAAATCTACTATTAACTAGAGCTCGGAATACCCGGGTATCCGGGTACCCGTCTGTTCGCCCGTTACCCGTTGTATACGGATCTGGACCGGTTCCGCGGGTACCCAGGTAATTCAGGTAGCGGGTACCCGTATCGATTTGGGTACCCGCTACCCGTGTCAATACGGGTACTTGTTATACCCGCGTCAGTACGGGTACCCGTATCGAGGCGGGTATAACAGCGTATGCTACAGATATCTGCGCGGCGTATTACACGGAGACGCGTATACGCAAAGTAATAAAATATAAATTCTCACACGCTTCAAGAATATATTAAATATATGAAAGAATGCTTTTATATTAACCCTTCGTTTTTTCGATACCTTCTTAGTGCATACGTGAGTCTGTCATGTACAACGCTCCCTACCTTAAAGTATTTTAAAAAATCTGAAAAAATTTATAAAACATCTGTCTACATTGTAGTTGACAATTTTATAATTTTTTTATAACCATTTGTTTATTTAATATTTGATTTTTAATGAACTTTCAATAATATTAGCAAAATTATTACTTATAAAAAAGATATTACATCTAGTGCATACATGGGTCTGAGACGTCCGTGCGAGACTTAACTTGCTCGGTATTCGGCGATATATTGATCTTTCGTAACAGCTCTGGGTCCCTCTTGAGTCCCTTTTCTCACTTGCTTTTTTAGAAATGGAGGCAGGCTTGCCAGTTTTACAGTTACGAGCAGATATTATTTTGGCTCGGACGCCGTAGACCCACGTATACGGAAGGTTAAATATAAAGGTTAATTATATTTGAAATTTCTATAAATTGCTTTACGTGTAATTTTATATATTTTCTTATTTTACATGCATATATATCTTTCTAAAACCAGTAATATAATTATGAATGATATAATACT
Source organism: Temnothorax longispinosus (assembly GCF_030848805.1). Lineage (NCBI taxonomy): Eukaryota > Metazoa > Arthropoda > Insecta > Hymenoptera > Formicidae > Temnothorax > Temnothorax longispinosus. Next base: position 18,292,018 of record NC_092360.1, on the reverse strand, counting down.
ATCATTATTTTATACAGAGCGCCTCGGGTTTTACCCGATAAACTGCGGGAGCATATTCTACAAGTGAAAATAAGAAAAAAATATTATATGAAGTTTGGCTAGAAATGCTTTATTACAAACAAAGTTATAAACAAATATTGAAACGGAACATGAAATAGGTAATAATGGTTCTCTGACCTTCTCTGACTTAAATTTGGCGAGATCGTCAAATTTAACACCTCTTGATTTTTACTTATAGGTAACTTTAAAATATAAGAGTCATCAAAATAGGTAATAATTTTTACCTATTTCACGTTCAGTTTCAATAATTATTTACAACTTTGTCATAAAGCATTTCTAGCCAGATTTCATATAACATTTTTTTCTTATTTGCACTTGTAGAATATACTCCCGCAGCTTGTCGGATAAAACCGGGGCACCCTGTGTAAAATAATGATAGTATTATATCATACATAATTATATTACTGGTTTTAGAAAGATATATATGCATGTAAAATAAGAAAATATATAAAATTACACGTAAAGCAATTTATAGAAATTTCAAATATAATTACACACATATAGCTATTTATCCACATAATGTGTAACGCATATTTAACCTTCCGTATACGTGGGTCTACGGCGTCCGAGCCAAAATAATATCTGCTCGTAACTGTAAAACTGGCAAGCCTGCCTCCATTTCTAAAAAAGCAAGTGAGAAAAGGGACTCAAGAGGGACCCAGAGCTGTTACGAAAGATCAATATACTGCCGAATACCGAGCAAGTTAAGTCTCGCACGGACGTCTCAGACCCATGTATGCACTAGACGTAATATCTTTTTTATAAGTAATAATTTGCTAATATTATTGAAAGTTTATTAAAAATCAAATATTAAATAAACAAATGGTTATCAAAAAATTATAAAATTGTCAACTACAATGTAGACAGATGTTTTATAAATTTTTTCAGATTTTTAAAATACTTCAAGGTAGGGAGCGTTGAACATGACAGACTCACGTATGCACTAAGAAGGTATCGAAAAAACGAAGGGTTAATATAAAAGCATTCTTTCATATATTTAATATATTCTTGAAGCGTGTGAGAATTTATATTTTATTACTTTGCGTATACGCGTCTCCGTGTAATACGCCGCGCAGATATCTGTAGCATACGCTGTTATACCCGCCTCGATACGGGTACCCGTACTGACGCGGGTATAACAAGTACCCGTATTGACACGGGTAGCGGGTACCCGAATCGATACGGGTACCCGCTACCCGAATTACCCGGGTACCCGCGGAACCGGTCCAGATCCGTATACAACGGGTAACGGGCGAACGGGCGGGTACCCGAATACCCGGGTATCCGTTTCTTTTTCCGAGCTCTACTATTAACCCGTAGTGCGATAGTAAGTCGGCGCCAATGATGGGGTACGGAACTGCGGCAATGCAAAAATTCCATCGAATTGGCCGTCTTAAACCGAGGTCAAGCTCACGAAGAGATTCCCCGAACGTGTCGATACGCGTATCATTTGCTGCGAAGAGCTTTAATTCGGAGGGCTTTCCTTTGATCCTATCGATAGCGGGTACAAAAGAGATATCCGCGCCTGTATCGACAAGAAACATTTGGCCACTGGTACGATCACGGACGTGGAGACGGTTAGAAATTTGAAGGCTCTTACCGACCGTCTCCGAACGGAAAGGCTGATTTAGTTTTTTGGATCTTTCAACGAACGGGAATTGGATTGCGAACACGAATTTAGTGTTTTTCCCAGATTTTCGTATTCTTTTTTAAATAAGGCAATTATATCGGCCACCATATCGCTAAGTTGCTGCATCTCGGTTTTTGCGGGAGGGGGTGTATTCCCCTTGTTTACTGCGGACGCGTAAGCCTCGCCTCCGAGAGTGTTCTCAGCCATTCGGTCGGCGACCTCGGCGAGACGATTGAGGTCGGTAATTCCCGTAGATATCAGGATCGCGCGGTGTTCGCGTGGTAGTTGATCCATGAAAATTGATTTTATTATGTTATCATCTACCTTCCCGTTATTAAGCCCGCGCAATCGACTGAGGATTAACGAAGGTTTTTCGTCGGTCCCGACTTGTCCGCTTAAAAGTTTTCGCAATTTTGTTTCGGCCGAAGGTGCATATGTCGCGATAATCCGGGCTTTTACCTGCTCGTAAATATCCGCTGGGGAAGAAACTAGAGTAATTAAGTCTCTTACACAATCTAATACTTCGACATCTAGTGCAGCGAGGACGGTATCGGCTTTAGTAGACTCTACAGTAATCCTGGAATTTCTCATAGACACCTCGGCCTGGATAAACCACAATGCTGGGTCGACTTTAGAAAACGGGGGGAGCTTGGGAACCCTGTAATTATCTATACGCGGAATTTGCATATTATTATCAATCGCGTTTGAATTAACTGTATCAAGGCCCTGATCACTCAACTGGGTACGCAATTGCGTGAACTGGGTTTGTAATTGCGCGAGCTGGTTTTCCGTTACCTTCGCTCGGGCTTGGGCAGCTGTAAGATCTGCGTTCGACATTGTTTTAAAGGAGGAGGGTCCCTAAGGCCTGTTTTCGGCACCCCTTCAAAATTGGGCCAAAATGGCTGGAATCACTTCCTTATACCCTTGGAAGTAATATTTAGTCAATTCCAGCCTAAACGGAAGTATTTAGAGTGTATACTTCAAGTATACATGGTGCATCAGCGCGCCCGTATCAAGCATTTTTTGGAAAACTAAGCGTTATTGAGAAAAATGTTTCAGATAAAAGTTGTATGGTTTCAAGGGGGACATAAGATGGTGTCATTGGTTTGACCTTGGATAGTCATTTCATCAGACTCACCTTAACCAAGCACCCCAAAAGGTGAGAGGCAAGGGGACTCACCTTAATCAAACACCCCAAAAGGTGAGAGGCAAGGGGACTCACTTTTTTAATCTAGCACCCCAAAAAGTGACAGGCAAGGGGACTCACGTAAATCCAACACCCCACTCTACGTGGCTTCTTAAAGGAAGATTACGTTTACGATTTTACTGTTCACGTGTGGAGAATCAACAAGAATGAATAATATGATTTCAATCTCGGATCTCCTTAAGTAACGTTTCTACAAATCTATCTGTAAGAAGCCTCATAACTCGCAAAGTACTTAATGAAAAATGACTTAGTTATGAGTGTTTTGGAAAGCTCTCGAAATAAGCTACAATTAAAGATATGTAAAAAAATAGGGGGTTCTATATAAAATATTGAAATCGACATTCACGTGACCTTCAAATGACTATCCAAGGTCAAACCAATGACACCATCTTATGTCCCCCTTGAAACCATACAACTTTTATCTGAAACATTTTTCTCAAAAACGCTTAGTTTTCCAAAAAAATGCTTGATACGGGCGCGCTGATGCACCATGTATACTTGAAGTATACACTCTAAATACTTCCGTTTAGGCTGGAATTGACTAAATATTACTTCCAAGGGTATAAGGAAGTGATTCCAGCCATTTTGGTTCAATTTTGAAGGGGTGCCGAAAACAGGCCTTAGGGACCCTCCTCCTTTACAGTAAGCTACTAGCAAAACGAGAGCGATAAACAGCATAAACAACATGAGCGTTAAATAATATAAGCGACATGGGCGTTAAATATATAACACGAGCGTTAAACGATATAAACGATATAAACGACACGAGTGTTAAGAAATGACGGCGCGGGGCGGATTACTATCCTTCGTTTAAATTACTGTAGTCTGGGTAGAATCCAAAGCCCCGGTGACGATGGGACCCAAGGCGCCGGAGACGTTGGCTTCACGCATTAAATGTCTCAACGACGACGGGATCCAAGGCGTCGGTGTCGTCGGCTTCACGCAAACAAATCGATGAGGCGACAGCGACGTTGTCGATCCGTGGCATCGGCGGAGAAAAGCCGGTCGCACACCATCAGGAGAAGGCGGTAACGGCGGCGGCGGAGAAGGGCCGGACGCACACCAGGGGATGGTCGTGGTAACAAGACGGCAGAACCACTGTGGCCACCCGGGCGCCGGTAGGGTCTCACGTGCCCGCCTCGTGCCTTGCGGTTGCGGGTAATTCGATCCGCTACTTCTGCGTCCGTTCCTCGGGGAAGACTGGCCCACACGAGGATTTATCTCTGACTCGGGCTTCCGGTAGCAATTTGTGCAAGAACCGTTGCATGTTTTTTAGTCGGGGTCACCAATGTAGGTATTTGGTACCGCAGGAGGTCGATTATGCCTCCGGGTGTCGGCCTACTACCGACGTCTTGACGAGAGGAATCGAGGAATAATTACACACTCAATTACTGCTGATAAAATAATACTTTATTGCAGACCACGCAATAGCCACGAGAGTCAGTACAAATCTAACGGTCGTCGTAACTCAGTTCTGCCAACCTCGTAACTCTCAACCCCTCTTGCTAGCGTAGGAGAGGGGGCTGACCAATCGGAAGGGAGACAGATATGCTGCTCCCAGTGCTCCTTACACTAGCCCGGTCGGTGTTGCGCTCTGGCCGGTCAGCGATCCCTCTAGGCGATCGCCGCGCCTTGCGAGGGCGCCCCTCGCATCCGCTGTCGTCCGCCGGCGGTAGTTTTAAAGCCCGCCTGTGTGAGACCGGCTGTCCAGGCCGCGACTCATCATCCGGTTGTTCGACGGCCAGGCTGGACGGGCCATGGCTCGTCGACCGGTGGCGGTATCCCGGTGGTGACCCCGTTTCTCGACGGGGACCTTCGTCGGGGCGTCCCCGGTCTCGGGTCCTCCGTTTCCGGGCTGCAGTGCTTTTGTGCGGGCTATGTGGGTGCCTTGACAGGCCAGCGGCTGTTCCGGCTGTGGGCTCCAGCGTGACCCGTCCGACGACCGTCCGTCCTTGGAAGCTTCCGGCTGTCCACCTGTAAGTCTCTCGGTGCGGCATACGCCGTTACAAAACTCCGTGACCCTGGCCATCTGCTCCCTCGATACCTGTAATGCTCGCAAAAAGATCTTAATCCTAACCTAAAACGTTCGCTCTTCGCCCGCCCCGGGCGGAGGCACCATCCCTGACGCCTCCCTCGGCCGAGCTCCCATCTGGGGTGAGAGACGTGACATTTGTCACGTCACAAAGTACAGACTCAAAAAATTCGATCCAATCTCGGCGCTGATTACATCAGCAATCTTCAAAAATTATTTAGAACAAAACACGTCCGAATACGTTCACGTCTCGACGAGACTTGCCCCAGTAGCCGTGTCAAATAAAAATAAAAATAAATAGTAGTAAGCTATTCGTGAATGGATATCCATCTGTGTTAAACGCAGGGCACAAGCACTGCGTTTTAAGCATGCCCGGCGCCGGAGATCGACTCGCATCGGTGGCGGGAATCTCGTCCGCTTCTCCTACGTTGCAAGGCCGGCCAACTTCGACTCCCCAGCTAGTGAAAAATAATCACTTGCTTTAATGGGCTTGGTAACTGGGGCTCTTTTCTCTTACAATACGCATATTCGCGCTTAATATTGTTGTTTTCAACCTTACTGGTTTTTCCGAAAACATTGAAGCTTCTATTTAAAGCAGTAATCACAACAAAAAACTCGTATTTTTTTTGTCAGAAGAGGCAGATGATCCTTTTCGTGATAAAGTAAGATTCATGCTGCACAAAAAGGAATAAAACATTTATTTAAGTATTTTTACCCTTTGTATTTTTACCTTTCTGCCACGATTCACAAAAGGAATATAGCGTAACAATAATGTTCACATGATAATTTTAAATGCCATAATCACACTAATCTACTGAACCAGTTAAATAAATATTAACTTATTACGCGTTGTTAATCCATTTGTCATAACTTTCTCTTTTCCTTTATGTGTAAAATATATATTCTTATAATAGTTACTGTTGGTAGCGTATAATTCTTTGATATACATTATCAGTATTACATATTATATATTATACTGTTCTTCTTTTATCATAAATTTCACTAATTTCTCATCCTTAGACTAAAATTTAACGGTCGAGTCTTCAAAACGTTTTACCCCTTTAAATACCACTGTGGACGATTGTAAATTCATACGTAGTTTTATTCACTAAATTATGAAAAATTTAAAACTTGCAATGTATTATAAACGTATCTATGGAATGATAATAAAACATAGATGTCGAGATTCTAATTATCTGATATATCACCCAAAATGGAATTTGATAAAAAACTGATTCAGGCGGATATATATTATGGTAGTGGTACATGAACCGCTATAAAATGTTTTACTAGTACATCGCACC
>NC_092360.1:18211397-18285285 GCF_030848805.1 Temnothorax longispinosus | reverse complement strand
GCATACCACTATAGGAATGCCTTGAGGCTGGGGGTTCCAACTGAGCTGCGTCCACGCGTCGGCGTCGTCCGCGTTGAACCAATCAAAACATTCACCCATTTCGTCCCGGCCCAAGAAGTGTATGAAATGGGATGTTTTGATTGGTTAACTTGTGATGACGCGACGCGTGACGCGCTCAGTGGAAACTCAGCCTTAAGCCCGGTGTCCACGATGCTAGAACTGTGTCCAAGTTTCAATTTAAGCCAATCATCTTGCAGCTCTTATGCTAGGGGCCGTATTCTGTTCCGCTAAAATCCGCTTACCGACAATTGTCGGTGTCGTTGCGCAGCTTTTACACGATATGAAAAACCTGCGCAACGACACTTATCGAACCGACAGTTGTCGGTAGGCAGGAACGGAATACGGGCCCAGGTCTACAATGCGAGTCGTAAAGTCGTGAGTCGTAAGAATTGACCAATCACAGTCGATTATTTTCCTCAAATTAGATTGTGATTGGTCAATTCTTACGACTCATGACTTTACGACTCGCATTGTAGACCTAGCATTACAGAAAAGTAGCAGTTTCATTGGCTTAAACCGAAACTTGGACACAGTTCTTGCATCGTGGACACCGGGCCTAATGCCCGGTGTCCACGATGCAAGAACTGTGTCCAAGTTTTGGTTTAAGCCAATGAAACTGCTACTTTTCTGTAAGAGCTGCAAGTTGATTGGCTTAAATAGAAACTTGGACACAGTTCTTGCATCGTGGACACCGAGCATAAGCCTTGTGTACACGATACTAGAAATCGGTCCGAGTTTCGGTTTAAGCCAATGAAACTGCTGCTTTTCTGTAAGAGCTGCAAGTTGATTGGCTTAAACCGAAACTCGGACCAATTTCTAGTATCGTGTATATAACAAGGCTTTAGGCTGCGTTCCCACTATACGCGTCGCGCGTCGCGTCGTCTGTCGTTAACCAATTTAAAGCGGGGAGCACACACTTCTGCATAACGCATAATGCGTAAGCATAAGAAAATTGATTGGTCTATTTTCTTATGCACATGTGTATGGACCAATCAATTTTCTTATGCTTACGCATCATGCGTTATGCAGAAGTGTGTGCTCCCTACTTAAACATCCCGTCACAAGTAATGTAATAAAATGGGATATGTTTTGATTGGTTAACGACAGACGACGCGATGCGCGAAGCGTATAGTGGAAACGCAGCCTTAAAGCGTCGTCTACAATACACAGAGTAAGGCTGAGTTTCCACTGAGCGCGTCACGCGTCGCGTCATCCAATCAAAACATCCCATTTCGATTCCGTCACAAGAATGTAATGAAATGGGATGTTTTGATTGGTTAACTGGTGACGACGCGACGCGTGACGCGCTCAGTGGAAACTCAGCCTAATGCTGCGTTTCCACTATACGCGTCGCGCGTCGCGTCACGACGCCGCGTCATGAGTTATCCAATCAAAACGTTTTATTTTATGACGTTATTTCCGACAAGATCTCGCGTCGAAAATGACGTCATAAAATGAAATGTTTTGATTGGATAACTCATGACGCGGCGTTGTGACGCGACGCGCGACGCGTATAGTGGAAAAGCAGCTAAGCTGATTTCCACGAGCGCGTCACGCGTCGCGTCGTCCACAAGTTACCAATCAAAACATCCCATTTCATTACATTCTTGTGACGGGATCGAAATGGGATGTTTTGATTGGTTCAACTCGGACGACGCGACGCGTGACGCGCTCAGTGGAAACTCAGCCTTGCGTGGAATAAGGACATAGTATAACTAGTATGCTCACTCTCTGTCGGCACCTTTGATCTATTGGTTTCCGATTCGCCGCCATGTTTTTGGAGGACCATCGACGTATCAAGCGGTTAAAGGGCCCCGGGTTGTAGTACCTACAAGTAACACTGCTCAAATGTCATACGCCGATTTTTTCGAAACTATGCACACATGTAGAACTTTGAAAAATATTTGTGTCGTGTTTTTTTATTTTTGCTTATAAAGCGTTTTAAGAGTAGAAACTACCCTCGAAATATTAACCTTCTCAATTCTATGTATAATAATCCTTTAGATTATGCACGTCAATTTTTTTGTAAAAATACAGACCAGAAACCCTGAAAACTCCTAAAGATATTATTTTGGTGCAAAAACCATTCAGGATAACGTATATAGGGTGTAGAAGGTTAATATTTCGAAGGTGGTCCTATTATACTCTTAAAACGCTTTATGAGCAAAAATAAAAAAATACGACACAAATATTTTTTCAAGTTCTATGTGTACACACTTTCAAAAAAATCGGCGTGTGACACACTTGAGTAATGTTACTTGTTAAATGTGCAAAAAAACTGTATACATTATTCATTCTTATTGGGAATATATGGTCTATAGGTAGAAATACACAAAAAATATTATATAAATAAAAGTGATTAATGAAATTGCTAGAATAACAATGTTTCGATGAATTACTCGAATGCTAATTATAGTTGAAATAATTATTATAAATTATGAGATTCAAGGTGGAAATGTGATTTCTGCCCAGTGCTTTGAATGTCAACGTGAAGAATTCAGCAAGCGCGGGTAAACGGCGGGAGTAACTATGGCTGCGGTCCACTTGACGCTACAAATGCTTCGAAGCATTCCTCTTCTCTTTTCTTTCAATGAAGAAAGAAGGAGAAGAAGAACGCTCTGAAGCATTTGTAGCGTCAAGTGGACCGCAGCCTATGACTCTCTTAAGGTAGCCTACTGTCCTTGTATAGACAAAGATAGACAAGGATAGCACGCTACATTGCACGCAACACATACGCACGATGCACATCGACATTTATTTTTAATTACGCTTCTAAATCTTGATTTAGAGGGTTTATCGATGTTTTTCTTGTTGTTGTCAATTCGGGGAACTTGTTTTCGCGTTCGTACCAATAGTATATCTCTTATATGAATACATCTTGTGACGAGCTGACAGCTCGCCGCAACTCGAGACGCCATATTGGGATAAAAGTAGGATAAGGAAATCTGTACTTCCGTAATTTTTTCTCGTTTTCTATATAAAATCGGAGTTTCCCCGAATCATTAATGTATGTACTGCAATTCTGGAGAAGAATTTTTAATTCTGTCAATTCAATACGACGCTACGTGCCGACAAAAAAATGCCGGTAAAACAGACGGCTCCAGCATCCCCTTAAGAATTACATTGGAATCATGAGGAATATGCACCGTGGCACCAAATTAATCTTTTTTTTTTGTCACGTGGACAAAACTCGCATCTTGTTTCTTTTTCTACTTTAGCATTATCTCACTCGCACATTTTGTCATCCGAATATTCGATGCCTAACAGCTCTCAATGGGTGCTTTGAATACTTGTACAGATGTACATAACGTAATCGAATTGTCGCATCATAAATGGGTTATTATAATTAGCTCAATAGATACATTTTCTACAAGTTTCCATTATTTATCTAGAACAGTCTGTAAGTGTAAACTAAATTATGATATACATAATTATATTCTAATGATCTCGTGCTCAAATCTAGTAAAACCGATATTTTAATTAAAAAAATGATAGAAATACAGTCAGATATTGTTTTGAATATATAAATTTACACTACTAACTCGAACAAAATAAATTAAAATCAATTTCCACCGTGTCGTTTTAACCGCATTGCAAATCGCCTCCTCAATATTAAAGTTGTCAGTATAGCATGGATCTTTCTTTCGCTCATATTCTAGAAAGTTCGCTAATCGCTAGCAAAACATTGCCACAGCTGACCGAGTGAACAAACAAAGTCAAGCTACACAATAGAAAGGTCCATGCTATAAACAAAAGCGAGCGCAAACAAGTAACGATCCGCAGATCGTCACGTGCAAACAGTGACGTCAGCGCGATGACGTAGGGCTTCGACGGCCAATCACCCTCCCGAAATTCGTAGAAATTTGTCTGGAGGGAGTTTCGCCTCGGAGGTGATAAAACGACCGCCGCCTCGGCGCGGGATCGATTCTCGTTCGTAGATCACCGCTAGTACACCGCTTTATACCGCTTAAACCGTTTTTCGTTTCGCCATCCGCATTTTCGCATTCGCTTAACCGCTCGCCGCTTTTGCCGTACTCAAGTCTGTGCGCGCTCACGGCTCTTCACCTGAAAAGGACTGTAAATAACTGTGTACATCTTATTTTTTGGAACATTATAAACTTTATTATTTTTTTTTACTTGCTGCCTCTCTCCTTGCTTTTGTAGTCGTCCTGTTACCTCGCGCTATCACGCGCAACCGCGTGCTCTCGAACAAACCTATAATATTTATCACTACCAGTATTTTCCCAGTATTTCCCAAATAATATTGACAGTATTAAATCACTGAGATTTTAAGTATTTAGTCAGTAATACTTTTCTGTAAGGGAATTGGCTCACTCAAAAATCGGAGCGCTCTACACTCGCTCTATAAATATTAGTGTCTCGTTCGAACTGAAACCAGTGCTCTCGTCACGAGTGTTCCTCGAGATTCGCAGAAGTCCGGTGAAGCCCGTGCCTGCAATTTCCTGAACGGAATTCACGAGTGCACCGAGATAATCGCTAATCGGAGTAATCCGCGCGCACCCGAGCTGTCTGCTCGCCGCGGATTCACTACGAGACATTCTTTACCGACCGTGATTACTGGACCCGAGGCAGTCATGTCGGAGGATCTACAAGGACTCCTTATCGAGCAAAATTGTGTTATCACGTCGATAAGGAGAGTATTGATAAACTTCAAGAAGTTGTCAAAGAGTCAAATCACTCTTTCCAAAACAAAGAGTCGATATTACAGGCGTTGGAAACGCTATGGGAAAAATGCCACGCCATCAAGGTCAGCATTCACCAGACGGCGACCGCCGAGGAAAGGAAGACGGCCCGTACTTCCTTGAGGAGCAGTTTTACGCAGCCGAGGACGCCTATCTGGAGCATCAGATTACCTCAACGACACCGTCGGTAAACTCTCCAAGAGCGAGCCGTCCACCGCCGAAAAAGGTAGCGACCATTCTTTTCGCGATGCATTCGCCGGAGCATCATTACAATTGCCTCGTATCACGCTTCCCAAATTTTCGGGAAATTTTGCTGAATGGGAAAATTTCCGCGTTATTTTCGAGTCACTCGTTGCGGTAAATGAGTCATTATCGAATACTCAAAAACTTCATTATTTGAAGGCGAGCGTTACGGGTGACGCCGCATTGCTAATCAACAGTATTAAAGTTTTCGAGGCAAATTACCAAGCCGCATGATAACTCCTCGCGGACGAATACGATAATCAAAACGCGATTATTCATTCGCATATCCATGCTTTCGCCGATCTGCCTAAAATGAAGACGGAAAACGTTATCGAGTTGAAACGACTTCGCGACAACGTATCAGCTTCTCTAGCTGCTTTAACGAACTTAGATCGTCCGGTTATTTATTGGGACGATTTGCTTGTGTACTTGATAGCGCAGAAATTTAGTTCGAAAACACGTAATGAGTGGAATTTGATACGAGGCAATTCCGACGCGTACCCGACATACAAGGAAATCCACGATTTTATGACTCTGCGAATTCGCGGTCTAGCGGACTACCCCGCGCAGTCCGATCTCGCGGCGAATAACCCGCGCGCTAACAATCAAGGCCCGTTCGTCAGTAAATAACATGTCCGCCGAAAAATGCGTCGGTTGCTCCGGCAATCATTATTTGGCCAAATGCGACGACTTTAAAGGTCAATCGGTAGAGCAACGAATACAACTTGCTCGTCAGTACAAATGCTGTCTCAATTGTTTACGAATCGGTCATTTCTTGAAAAATTGCCCGAGCAAAGGTCGATGCAACCGTTGCCGTCGAAATCATCATACACTCTTACATATCGAATTCGACGAAGGTTCGAAGAAACAGAATCCCTCTGCCATCGCGTCGATTACAGAGCCGTCAAACCCTGTCGCGTTACCCGCTCCATCCACGCCGAGCACGGTTGCATCGGCGTCTGTTCAAACAGTTCACCCCTCCCGAGAACTTACAAAACTGCCGCCACAAGTACTGCTCGCGACCGCATGGATTAAACTGACTACTCCGGAGGGTGCCTTTAAGTTGCGCGCGTTATTGGATCAAGGCTCTACGTAATACGTATAGCTTTATTTCGGAGTCGCTTTGCCAAATAATGCGTACCAGGCGTTATCGTGCCGGTTTGAAAATACATTGCTTCGGCGAGAAATTTAGCGGCATGGCTAAATCTCGCATGCATCTCACTCTCGCGCCCTGTTCGGGACAAGGTCCGACGTTTCCTTTTACGGGTTATGTCTATCAGAAAATAACGTCATATTCAGCCTCTCAAACCAGACCTACCGAATTGTAGCCACATTTGCATGATCTGCAATTAGCGGATCCTGAGCCGTCTAGCCGTCACCCGATTCATGTGCTCATCGGCGGGCGCGGACTTATACGGATCGCTATTGTTGAATGACGTTCGTCAAGGGCCTTTCGGCACTCCCACGGCTCAGCTCACAGTTTGGGGTTGGATCGTCTCAGGCCCTACCGGAAACGCTAGCTCAGATACGGAATCCGCTTCGGTTCTTAACTGCGTAACATGTGAAGAAACAAACTCGTTACTTCAGCGATTTTGGGCTGACGAAAGTATCCCTGCTCAAACTCCTCTTACTGAGGAAGACGAACGATGTGAACGACACTTCGTCGAAACCCATTCGCGTAATTCGCAGGGGCGCTACATCGTGCGTCTACCGTTTAAGAACGGTCCCCCGGGTAATATTGGTGACACTCTTCAAAGGGCTATGCTCTTATACAAAAAAATGGAAAGCAGATTGCTGCAAAGGCTAACAATCGTTAATCAGTACCATGAATTTCTTGCGGAATACGAGTCTATGGGTCACATGAAATTAGCGAGCGCGTGCGAGGCATCGCTATTTCCCCCAGTCTACATACCTCATCATTTTGTGCTGCGCGAGTCGAGCTCAACTACGAAACTTTGCGTAGTATTTAACGCTTCCTATAAAACAAGCGACGGAACTTCGCTTAACGATCACCTGATGGTCAGCCCCAATCTTCAACAAGATATCGCGGCGATCATATTACGTTGGAGACAATTTTGCTACGTATATACTGCGGACATTGCAAAAATGTTCCGCCAAATTTTGATACATCCGGATGATGCAAAACTTTCAAAGAATTGTTTGGCGTCCGCGAAACAGCCTACTGATCCTACTTTACTGTCTACTCACGGTCACATACGGCCAAGTGCCGTCTCCATTTCTCGCGAAGCGTACTCTACGTCAATTAGGACTGGACGAAGGCAAGGCCTTCCCAGCCGCTCTCCAGATATTAGAAGAACAAATTTACGTTGATGATGTCCTCTTCGGGGAGGACGATATCGCGACTCTCAAGGAAACCCGCGCACAGCTCATCGCTTTAATGAAACGAGGAGGATTTCCCCTCCATAAATGGTCAGCGAATTCCGCGGAACTTTTGCAAGACATTCCCGCGGATCAATGCGAATCCTCTGATCGTAACCTCAAAGAGGACGATACTCTCAAAGTATTAGGTCTGTCTTGGTCGCCACACGAGGATTTATTCCGTTTTCTAGCAACTCAATGCTCTCCAACGGTGCACACGAAACGCTCCATATTGTCATTTATCGCGAAGCTTTATGACCCCCTTGGATGGGCATCCCCCATCGTCATCTCTGCTAAAATTCTAATGCAGGAGCTTTGGTTACGAAAACTTGAATGGGATACTCCGATTCCGGAAGATCTATTGACGCGTTGGACCGATTACAGCACTGATCTGTGTAAGATTAACGACGTGCGCATTCCTCGATGGACCGGAATGCATCGAAACATGATCGGAGTAGCACTTCACATTCGGGTTCGCTGACGCTTCCTCCAGAGCTTATGCTGCCGTCGTCTATCTCAGAGTCCCGCATAGTAATTCGAACATACAGATCAGTCTTCTTGCGGCAAAGACGAAGGTCGCCCCGTTAAAAACAGTCAGTGTTCCTAGACTCGAACTCAACGCCGTCGTGCTGTTGATTAGATTATTGGAATGGGTCAGAACTTCTTTGAAATTGAAGGAGTTCCTCTGTTTGGATGGACGGATTCGAACATTGTGTTAGCTTGGATCCGTCAACATCCATCCAGATGAAATTCGTACGTTGCCAACCGCGTTTCGGAAATACAAACTCGCCTCCCTTCCATGAACTGGAATCACGTTCGCTCAAAGGATAACCCGGCTGATTGCGCATCTAGAGGCCTTTCAGCCACTGAATTGGTTGGACACGAGTTATGGTGGTCCGGGTCGCCCTGGCTCCGTGAGCACTCCGACTCATGGCCTATTCCGGACGAACCTTTGCCCATGCGAGAGAATACGCTCAAAACGGTACTCGCGGAAGAGCGTAAATCAGCTATTCATCATGCCGACTCTTCTCCGGAATGGGACCTACCTGACACTTGCTCCAGTTGGACCCGGCTCCTCCGCGTTACTGCGTATATCAAACGCTTTATTCAGAACTTAAAAAACAAGTCCGCCTCTTCACCAATTGTAACTTCAAGATTATCCATACGGGAGCTCCGAGATGCTTCCGCCTTTTGGCTGAGATCAGTGCAGTTAACTTATTTCTCAACCGAGTGGAAAGCTCTAAAGGCCCGCTCTCCTATTACCCGGACGAGTCCGTTATGTTCTCTTAACCCATTCATTGGGGAAGATGAGTTAATACGGCTTGGCGGGCGGCTTGAAAATTCAACACTGGGCTACAATGAGCGCCACCCCGTAATACTCCCGAAACATCGCATCTCGGAGCTAATAATTGACCAAGCTCACAAACTTTCGCTCCACGGCGGAACGCAGCTGACGCTGAGAGTTTTGAGACAGAACTTCTGGATTCTTTCCGCGCGTAGTCTGGTTAGGTCCCATGTACTTTGCTGTGTCGCGTGTGTTTGTCAGTCCGCGAACACCGCTACTCAGCTCATGGGCGATCTGCCCAAACAGCGAGTAAATCCTTCTCCGCCCTTTACTCACACCGGAGTTGACTACGCCGGCCCTATGAACGTTATTCCGTTTGTTGGCCGGGGTCAAAGGGGGAGGAAGCATTACGTCGCCGTGTGTCTCGCGACCAGAGCTATTCATCTTGAGTGCGTAGAGGACTACTCGACGGAAGGTTTTCTCGCTGCATTTCAGCGTTTCGTAAGTCGACGAGGTCTCCCGTCTGATATATATAGCGATAACGGCACAAATTTTCAAGGTTCTGATCGCGAGCTTCAGCGTCATTTTCTCGCTCTTATGCAAGACCCTCTGCTAAATGACACTTTGACCAACGACGGTGTAAAGTGGCATTTCATACCCCCGGCAGCGCCACATTTCGGGGGGATTTGGGAGGCTAGTGTTAAGAGTCTGAAACAACACATGAGACGAGTAATAGGGTCTCGTACCTTGTCGCGGGCCGAATTCGTCACACTCTTGTGTAAGATCGAAGCTTGCCTAAATTCTAGACCGATCACCGCTCTCAGCGATGATCCGACGGACCTTTCCGCGTTAACGCCTGGACACTTTCTAATAGGACGTCCGCTTGTTAGCGTACCGGAGGAATCCGTCCTCGAACTCGACACGAGCCGCCTATCGCGATGGCAACATATACGGTTAATGCAGGAACAGATTTGGCGTTCTTGGTCAGCAGATTATTTACATTCCCTGCAACAACGCCATAAATGGTCTGAATCGTCTCCCGACCTCAAAATCGACGAGCTAGTTCTGCTGAAAAATAACTTACTGCCTCTCTCAAAGTGGGAGCTCACGCGAATCCGACAGGTTCACCGGGAGCTGACGGACGCGTACGGGTGATTACTGTACGTACGGCTAACTCGGAATTCAAAAGACCAATAACTCAAATCTGTCGCCTGCCTGAAACCATTAACCGATCCTCGTCGGAATAACCGACAGCGATACGGTTTCTCGATTCACGTATGATCATATCATTGTAAATAGTTGACTGTATCATTGTAAATATCTGACTGTAAATATAGTATGCATAAGTTAAGTACGCTTAAGTTCTAAGGTGATGTAAATAAAACACACGACAACTACCTGTAAGATAGACTTAATAATGTGAAAACTGCCGCTCTCGATTCAGGGAAAACGACTGCGAAAATCAAACGTTCTCGTGCCTCTTCTTTCGTATCCGTTCGAATACGAGGCGGGCGGTATGTTGAAAAGACCAGTCCCCGCAAGTGCGGAACGCGCTCGAATATTCCCGAAATAATATTCGTTGCGAATTGACGATTGAAAGGTGAAAGCGAACGTTAGGAATATTCGAGAAACGCTCGATTTGCTCCAAAACGAGTTTATTTGCCTTCCCCCCGGTTTTTTTGGTGTTTTGCTCGTGCCCGGACCGCCGGTGTACATCGCGTGATCGCTCGTACTGCGACCAATAGTCTGGTCGCTCGACGATTTGGAGCCAATCAGCGTTTCTCACGTCTCGAAATTTTCTCGCGGAAAAGTTCGGAGCTCCGGCCGCGATCGCTTCGCTTGCTCCGGCCGGGAGCTCAGTGAGCCTTGAGAAACCATCAAGAGCGACACGTCGAGCGCAAGCTTATTGTAAAATAAAGTGAGAGTCTATCAAACGACGCCTTAGTTAATTTTTGAACTTCCTCTCCTCGTTCGCGGAGTGACTACCCGATCGGGAGATAGCGTTCCGACGCGTAAAGTGCGGACCGGCAAATTCGATTCGATACAAACAGGATGAGGCTTTCCGGATGCAATTATCACAAGTTCCCGGGCGCCTCCTATAGTGACGCAGAGACGGACACCCGTGGAGTTAAGCGGGGAGCACACACTTATGCACAACGCATAATGCGTAAGCATAAGAAAATTGATTGGTCTATTTTCTTATGCACATGTGTATGGACCAATCAATTTTCTTATGCTTACGCATTATGCGTTGTGCAGAAGTGTGTGTCCGGACCCTAGCCGGTAGAATCAAGTAGAATCCGGCACTCCCCTCATTCCTCCTCCCGGAGGGTGAGAGGGTCTTCCCCCTCCTTTGACACTAAAGGGGGCTACCGGTCAAGAACGGCTAGAGATCATCAAGTAAGAGATTGGACCAGATTGGACACCGTTTAGACAACTTTTGATTGGTGCTTTGATCCGCCATATTTTTCAGGACAACTACGAGGGAAATTTAAGTTATCATTATTAAATATTTATAACATATTTAAATAATAAATTATTTTCTTTAAAATTATAAGGTATTAAATCAAAACATTACAATTTAACAATTATAATTATTTAACAAAATAAAAATATTTAGACTAGCGAATTAAATCAAAAGTGTAATAATAATGCTAATATATATAGGTTAAAAATTATGTTTAGTGTAAAGAAATTGATCAAATTTATCAATTATAATATTGACGTTTCTGCTTGGCGCTTGCGAGATTTATGAGTGCAAACAGCGCGCAATTATTCAAGAAAACGTACATTGTATGATACCAGCTTTATGCTGACATAATAATTTATAACAAGTAATAAAAGTTCTTTTATTGAAAAATAAACAAGAATTTTGAAGAGGCTAGTACTTACAGGTTAAGAGGTTAGTAGGTTAATTAAATATATAGATATAATTTAACTAATGTTTTCTATCAATGTTTTAATTGCTTTCGCTTCTTTTTTTTTTATTAAAAAATAAAGAAAGAAGAAGAATATTTTAAAGCATTTGAGATTTGATGCATAGTTATTATTAGTATCATAAAATATTTACAATTCTCAAATATTAAAATAAAATAAATTTTTATAATATTAATATTTTATTATATGAAGCCTCTTAATTATTTTTTTAATTTTATATAGGTATATAATACATTTGTAATGCTAACTTCCAACTTATAGTACATACGTATATTACTTGAGATTATTTTATTGTTAGCTTAGATTTGATTTGAAATGCCTCGTTGTACAGCCAAAGGTTGTTCTAATTCTTCAACACAAAATAAAAAAAAATGTGCTACTTTTTTTGAAAGAACCTGAAAGATGTGCAATTTGGATTTAAAATGTTAATCGGGAAAATTGGGTACCTGTTAAACATTCTGCATTGTGTCAGGTAATATTGAACATCGACAACTTTGATATTTATATAGATACTTTAATATTATTTATTTTTTTATAAATATAAAAATTTTTAATAAAATTATATCTATAATGCATAGGAGCACTTTGCTCCTGAAATGTGGGAAAACCAATGTCTAGATGGTTTTTTGAAACTAAAGAGATGTGCTATACCTACCTTCTTTGGAGGTGCAGGTAATTTTTTATTTGTTTAAATATTCTTTGATTTATTTTATTTTTATTTAAATTAAAAGATTATATCATTAAAATTCTTCAATTTATTTTTACTTTAAAAAAGTTTTGACAATATATTATTTTTTTCTTTACAAAAGGATCAAATACGAATTTGAATGATCAAGGCAAAGCATCTTCTAATAAGCATCTTTAAAATAAGAATGCAGATGAATTAGTTACATTTTTATATGATACAGAAAGTGATGTTTAATATATTAGATATAAATCCACTTTAGAAAAATTGGTTATTAATAAAGCAAAAAATAATATAAAAATAAATATTGAAGATGATATGGGGGGACACAAATAACAAATCTATGAGTAATATGGATTCAAATGATAAATCTATAAGTTATATGGATACAAATGACAAATTTACAAGTAATATGGATACAAATAATAAATCTACAAATGATATGGATGCAAATGATGAATCTACAAATGATATGGATGCAAATGATGAATTTACAAATGATATGAATTTATGTTATGAAGATATTGATTTAAAAGCTAATAACATAGAAGTTTCAAACTTATGTGATAATTTAAATACCTGTGATAATTGTTTTAAACGTAAAATGAAAGTAAAAGAAGTACAAAAACATTATACTAAACTATTTAACCCTTAACTAGCACACGTCCGCGATCGAACGTTATCTGCACACGGGGTATTGTACACTTTGAACGTTGGGTACGGCGAAATGGAGGCTCCAATAGGCTTGAACAAAATCAAGTACATACATTAAACACTGGAAAATGATACCCATTAGCCTAAATTATGAAATTTTTAGTTTTAAGGCTTCAAAAAAATTCTTAAAATAAATTTGTTATGAAAAAAATAAATTTTTATTAATTAATTTTATGCGAAATTTATAGATTAACTGACCGAGAAAGATGCCTAAACTTGACGAAATTCGTTTTGGGGTGTTTGACACCCCGCGTGCTAGTTAAGGGTTAATATACAAAATAGAACTCAAAGAAAATTAAAAAATGCTAATTACAAAATTAAAAGACTGCAAGAAGAAGTAAATAAAAGTAGTAGACTTTAATAGAGAGTGCTGTTCATAAAGTTTTAACTAAGAATCAAATTAAATTATTAATTGGCGAATTCAAAAAAGTTCCAGTTTGCCATAATGAATCCATAAAAGAAGCATTAAGATATAAATTTATGTGTGGTCGTATGGGATATAAAGAAATAAGTCGTGATCTGCCATTACCTTCACTAAGAACGCTACGTCGACGACTGGAAAATGTCAAATTTACAAACGGGATATATTAGAAGAAATATTCAAATTTCTCTAAATTAAAGTGTCTGCTTTTAAAAGTAATATTGATAAACATTGTATGTTGGTTCTAGATGAAATGTCTATAACTCCTAGCAGATAATTTGATATTTCAACAAATTCATATGTTGATTCTGCAGAATTATGTAATAATAGCAATTAAAAAAAATTTGCTTCGAAAGCATTAGTACTTATGCATGTTAACTAGTATTGCTATAGCAGGTGGAAGCAGGTCGTGGCTTATTGTTTTACAGGTGATTCTGCTGACGGTAATAAGTTTAATTCAATTATTTGCGATATTATAAAAAAAGCTGAAAATATTAGGATTACGGGTTCACAGTGTAACATCTGATATGGGATCAGCAAATATGACAATGTGGAAATCATTTGGAATTAATATATCGAGGCATAGTACAATAATCAATTCCTGTCAACACCTTAATGACAAAAGTCGTATAAGCTCTTCTTTTTTCATGATTGTGCTCATGCCTTGAAAAATATAAATCAAAGTTTTTTAAAAAATGAAACAATAATAATTATCCCTGATGAAATTGTTACTATGTTTGATTTGCTAACTAATGCAGCCAGAGCAAAAGATTTAAATAAATTATGTACTTCTGAAGATCAAATAGATTATGGTCTAATACACGTTTACGCGAGCGTTACTTCTGTAGTAACTTACGATAATTCACTCGTTTACACGGAGTAAATTATCGTAAGTTACTACAAAATCCTGTTTACGCGAAGGAATTATCGTAAGTTACTACAGAAGTAACGCTCGCGTAAACGTAGTATAAGTCTAGCGTCAAAATTAAAATTACAATTGCTAGATACAAAAAATCATTTTCAAAAAATAAAAGTTAAAACAACCTAGCTTCCGAAGCGCGGATTTAGCTCGCGGCTGGTCAGGGTTCGGAGTAGGCGCGGAGGAAGACACAAGACTCGGTTAAAATATAACAAAACAAAATAAGGTATTTATTCAATTACGCGTGAAAACAAAATAAGGTATTTATTCAATTACGCGTGAATACATAGAGATGCTCGCGGGAGCGGTGAATATGTACAAAAGATCGCGGTCGCTGCTACGATAGCGACGGATTACAGTGATCGCGGAGTCGATGGCTACGTGTGATAGATCGCGGGCGCGGTTTATAATAGCGGTGAAATGCAGATATCGCGGAGTCGCTGGATACGTGTAATAGGTCGCGGACGCGGTTACAATACAGATATCACGGAGTTTGCGGACGCCTGGTAAAGCGACGATTGCGGGGTTTCGCGGATCGGAGGGCGTGCGGGCTCGCTGAAGTATTTTGGCGCGGGTGACGCGGTATCGCAGGTTTGGATAACGGCGGCAGTGAGCGCGTAAGGTGCTGGATCGCGATTGGACGTGATATCGAGCGGCTAAGACCCTTAGCGGAGATAGAGAAGTACTCTCTATTTCCTGGCGCATCGATTCGTGTAGGCGGGAGGCGGCACCGGGTGGCCAAGACCCTTGGCGAGTAAGAGAAGAACTCTCTTACCCTGGTTCACTCCGGTGTCACAGGTGTTCGTAGGGAAGTTCGAGTCAACCGCCCAGATGCTTCACTCGGCAGAGGCAGAGAATACTCTCTACCTCCTGGTTGTTCGACTGTGGGATTTCGGGATCCGTGAGCAGCGGAGAATCGGTCGGATCGGTTTGCTGGCTCACGGTGGAATCTCAAACCTAGCAACATTGCTCGGTTTATATACGCCCGCGGTGGCGTGTCGGCGTGGCGGGGGTATACGCGACGGCAATCGCGCGCGCCGGGATGGAGCGGTGGAGCGTTCGAGAAGTACGGCGCCCCGACGCCGCGATTGCGTTCGGTGGCTCTCGGCCGTTTTCGGCACCGCTCGGCGCTCCGAGTCGGTTGCCGTGCTAAAGCCCCGGACACACAAATCGACGGAAGACGTAAGACGTAAATCGTAAGGAAATCCACTAATCAGAGTCGACTATTCCCCTCTTCTTCCCTCTTAAAGAGGGGAATAGTCGACTCTGATTGGTGGATTTCCTTACGATTTACGTCTTACGTCGATTTGTGTGTGAAGGCCTTAAGTCCGTTTGCGGACTGATACGCGAGATGAATAGTTTAAAAAAGGGCACATCGTGCCTTGTCTCGCCCGGCGGGTGTTCGGCCGGGCGGCATCCGGCTGATGCTCGCCGGGAATGATGCGTTTTGGGGCGCATCGTTACAAAGTTAATAATGCGAGGCAAGTATTGAATCATTTTGTTGCTTCAGCGTTAACATTTATTGGGAATAATAACGGAAATATCAGTTTTATTACAACTGCATGGTTCATTGGTTTCATATCAGAATGGTTTAAGATAATGTCATCAAGAACTCCGAGATTAGCTTTACGTAAATTAAATATGACTAAATTTGAAGAAACAATAAACTTTTTACATGACGTAATCTTTGTAATTTCAAAAATAAAAGTTGGCAAATCAGAGGCATAGAAACCTTTTCAAAAAGGAATAATTATTTCCACAAAATCTGCTATAGAATTAAGTACCTATTTATTAGAAAAAGAAGCTTTCAAATTTGTTTTATTAGGAAGATTTATGCAGGATTGCCTCGAAAATTTATTTTCAATTATCCGAATAAAGCACATAATTCCAAATGCTATACAATTTAAAAATGATTTAAAATTAATAACATTTTTACAATGAAAAATCCCGAAAATAGTAGTTATGACCTTAATAATAGAGAATTCTTTTCAGAATTAAAAAAAAAAACTAAAGAGAATTTGTTAAATAATAATAATATAGTACAAACAAATATAAGTGATATTTGCGATAACCAGAATATAATTTTTAATAATATAAGTCTAAACTGTTTATATTACTTGGGAGGGTACGTAATGTATAAAATAAAAGAAGAGATATAATATTTGTGATAATTGCATTAGTGTAACAGGTAGTACAATTGCAACTACATATACATGTGCTGCATTAATGCGTATACGTTGTTTTAAAAATGATACATTATTTTTTATTGATGAGAAAACATTTTATTTTATTTTAAATATTAAAAAAATATTCAGATTTTATTTTAACATAGTTTATGACAAATGTATTGATTTAAGATTATACTGATATCTATAATAATCTAACATATGATATACCAAATTGTCAATCTTTGAAACAAAAATTATACAGTATTTTATTGGAGTAAGGTTAAAACAAATGTCTGTAATATCACCTGATAAATATGTAAATAATAATACTTTTGCAAGTAAAAGTGTAGCTATATATGCACACATGTATTCAATAATAAAATGTTTTATTGATTTCAGATATTTATTTATTTATTAGAATTATGCATACAAATTTGTTAGATACAAAAATTGTATTATTATTATGTATGAAATTCCTGTAATTTAAAAATATAAATAGGAGGATAAAGAATTTTGATAGTGGTTATATATTCCGCGCTACTGTTTAAACACACCATTATGACGTGTTTTATTTTAAATTTTTCCAAAAATCAGATTTTCTTTAAACTATTAATATAAACATATATGAATTTTTAGTTAAATTCATTTTTTGTACGTTAATAAACCATATAGATACTAAATTGATTTAAACATTTTTGGAAAGCGCGTCATAGGTGTCCTGAACAATATGGCGGACGGTCGACGGTGTCCAATCTCTTACTTAAGGATTTCTAAGAACGGCCGGTAGTAGAAGATTTTTCCGTAAAAAAAACGTAAAAAAAAGTTAATAATAATATACATTTATTAAATCATTTACTATATATGGAAAAGGTAAAGGTAAATAAATAAAATAACTGAAAGCATTTTGCTCAGAATTCATTGAAAAAACATTTTAAGAGGATCCTGGAATGACGGTAATCGTCAATATTTAGGCAATAGGAGAGAACTTTGGTATAAATCGAAAATCGATTGCTGTCATTCGTAGTAAGTCATTGCACATAATCGACAAACGTAATGTTTGCGGAGAACGTAAGATATGACACTTCCAATAACATTATTGATGACATTACATTGAATTGTATTTTCTATGGGTTTAACATAGCTATAATCCAATGATCGGCAAAACGCTGAAATTGGGCACGGGCGCCCGCGGGCTGTTGTGCATACTGCATGTCTACAGACAACTTCATGCACAACTTAGAAGCTAGTTATAAAATTGCTCATCTTATTGCACGCGAATCATGTCCATTTAGCATTGGTCCATTTGTCAAGCAATGTCTCGAAATTGCGGCAGAGACAGTATGTCCTGATAATGTAAATATAAATCAATTAGTCTTTTTCCTCGATCGAACTGTGGCACGCTAAAAAATTAAGTGAAGATCTCGAGCAACAATTGCTATTAAAAGCAAAGAATTTTATTGCTTTTTTGTTAGCTCTTGATGAAAATACTGACGTTGTTGATATCGCACAATTGGCAATTTTTATTCGTGGTGTGGATAGCGCAACGTCTCTATTACTGAGAAACTTTTAAATATAATACATCTGAAAGATACTACAACTGGAGAAGACATATTGTCTAGTGTTGAAGAAGCAGTGGAAAGCATAAACCTATCTTGGGACAAATTAGCTTCAGTTGCTACTGATGGTGCTGCAGCAATGGTTGGATGTAATACGGGCTTCCTAGGACGTTTGAAGTCAAATTAATGGCGCAATCAAGTCAAGAAATACATTCGATCCATTGTATTATCCATCAAGAGGCTTTGTGCGCAAAATCTTTAAAGTATAACGAAGTAATGAAAATTGTTATTAAAGTTGTAAATTTTATTAGAACTACAGGATTGAACCATCGCCAATTTCGTGAGTTTTTATCTTCTTTAGAGTCGGACTATATTGATATCCCCTATTTTTGTGAAACGCGATGGCTTAGTCGAGGTAAAACTCTTGAGCGTTTCTTTCGTTTACGCGAAGAAATAACTATTTTTTTTAGAAATAAAAGATAGATCTGTGCCTGAACTGTCACAGCCTTCCTGGATTGCCGATCTTGCTTTCTTTCGGATATCACTAATCATTTAAATACATTAAATTATTCTTTATAAGGCAAGGATAAATTAATTATTCATATGTTTGATGAAATTTGCTCTTTTAAAATGAAACTTAATTTATGGATTAACCAATTTCAATCCCGACAGTTGTTGCACTTTCCAAATTTATTATCTGTTGCCATGCACATGAGCAATGCGAAAAGTATATATATATAAATTCACTTTAATTATTGCATGGTGAATTCGACCGTCGCTTCAGGGAAATGCATGTTTTAGAAATAGATTTGCTTATCTTTATGACACCTTTTACTGTTGATATTAATATCGTTCCCGCAGATATACAATTAGAATTAATTGATTTGAAATGTGACACTTTCCTTACAAATCGTTTCCACACAACAACTGACATCGTACAATTTTATTCACATATGTACCTCTAGAGCGTTTTCCTCAACTACACACTCATCGCGCCGCAAAAATAATGAGTATGTTCGGTTCTACATATTCATGTGGACAATTATTTTCTATTATAAAATTAAATAAATCACGATTACGCGGATATTTAACAGATTCACATTTAAACGCAATTTTTAAGTTGTGCTAGGATAATAACACCCGATATATATCGCAAATAATATCAGATTTTAATTGTAAATCAAATATAAATTAAATATTTGTTATTTGTGTTATACTTTTTAAATTTCTAATTAAAAATATTAACTTTTTTTTTACAATTTACATTTAACAATAATTTGTAATTATTGTTATTATAATATTATGTGTTATATTATTAATTATATTATAATCTATAAAACTTTTATATGCGTTATTATTACAGTATATAAGAATCGTTTATTCAAACTATACATCGTTACTATTTCATGTTAATTTTGGGTCATCTGATTATGTATAAGCAAAATATTCTTTGATGCTTTTCTGAACAGCGCGCCGCCCCCCCCCCCCCCCGCGCCGCCTGCTAGGGGAGAAGTTTCTATGCGTATACGAAGACTCAACATGGTGTACGTGAGATCCAGGTAGTCTTCCCCGTGACCAGGTATGACGAATTCTATAAGCGCGTCGTCCCCGCGGGAAGTTATGGGTTTGTAATAGATCCATTGCGAGCTCTAGATACTAGTTTAAGTGGGTGGCAATGAGAAGAAATCGAGCTCGCTCTTTAAACACTCGCTCTAGTGCGTGTGAAGAAAAGACATGCTTATATCCTCCTCCTCCGCTTCTTGAATTCTTGGTTCGTGCGCGCGCGACGATTAAGAGAATATGTCGGATACTGCGTTTCTTGACGCTAACTCGACGACGACGCTGTCTCGGTTGAATCTTAGAAGTGATCGATCAAGAATTTAACACGAGATGAGATTCCAGATTTTGAGCTTATTCCTTTTTCAAACTTATCTTACCTTTATTCTTAAAATTTAGTACAACTGAGTTATGCGTGAGGCGCGATCTTAAAATATAAGCGTACAGGGATTAAGTCTGTACACGCCCCGTATGTTGCGTGAGCTAAGGATGGTGGAGAAGGAGAAACGATATTCAAATTAAGAAATAGAATCGTTAATTTACTGAGTTCATAAAACAATCAATTCTATCATTTGGTCGTGAAACATAAATGTAATCATAAATATGTACTTTCGATACAAAACATTGTAAAGAAGATATTCCCTTCGTTTAACGGAATCTTATTACAAATAATAAGTTAAGACTGAGATCCATTTACGAAATATTTCAAACTAAAATCGAGGAATAAAGTATTAAAGAATATTCAATGTATTAAATATTCTCAATTATTAAAATGAAATAAGTGATCTCTTCTCTATGTAGAACTTCTGCAAGGGATTATCTTTGAAGCAAACACATCAATTATAATAAGTACGAAAAATAATATAAAGAGAATGAACACAATTAATACATATTAAGATAACGAATATGGAATTAAGAAAACAAAAGAATTCAAAATACATTAAATCTCAACGTGAGAATTATTATAAATGAAAGAATTATGCAGGAATTAAATTCGATAATGTTATAAATTAACAGTCTATCAGTAACTGTCGTTTTGATTGAAGTCGAAACTTTTCCTTGAAAGTAGTAAATATAATTATTCCATATACGTTACTGAAAGCAGTAGATCTTTGTAGCATAAATCCTTATAATTAATCGAATGAAATACGAAGAGGATCGCAATAGTAACTTTACATAACGTAATTGAGTAAAGAAGTTAATCAGTTCGCACGGTTCATAATTGTTGTAAGTCGTTAATCAATTTATAATATCATTTCGAAAGAATCGAGTAGTCAACATATTATCTTAAACAGTAATAATCTGTCGAATTAACATAAAGTTCGTTATATACAGTATGTACGAGAGAGTTTTATAAAGTAAACGAAATATGAGTCCTTAATATATATATAAGACACACAACGAATCCCAAGGAATATTATTTCATGATCAATCTAATCCATGTATGCGCATCAATCAGAAGTATTAATTGGAATTCCACTGAATTTACGTTCCGAGATAAGAATTTATCTCCTTTTCTCATTAATCTGAATAAATAATAAACGTCCTTTCTTGCGGACAAATATAAGCAAATAACGTTATGTTCTGTAACCGAATATTTGAATTAGCACGTGCGCACTTGTAAAGTATCACTTTCATCAGGGAGATATCTGACAAAAGAACCGAATATTCGAGATAATAAATTCAAAGGTACCTTATCGTGGAATCTGCAGCATCCACCAATTCTTTATAGATAATCCGCTATTTATTTAGACGGAAAATCATTCACTGAAAGTGGGAACTCATTCGCCGTATGCGAGCCAGATATTACGATATTACCGATATTTTTACGTATTTTCAACAAAGTCCCAAGATCGAGCGCGAATGCTCGGATTTAGACGTACATACAGTCGAATGTAGGAAACTGACTGTCTGGAATTGAGTGAGATTTAGGAAAATGATTTTGGCTGAGCAAATTGAAGTGCTAAAGCCGAAGGACTATGTGTAAGGAACCGAAGCTCAGAACTATGTGCGTCTTCGCGGCGTTTTCCGTCCTATTTATACCCAAAAATGACCAGAATCTTCCGAGATTCCCGCCATTTCTACGCGTCTTAAGGGGGGAGGTTTTCTAGAAGCTTCTAGAACATTCTAGAAGCGTAGTTTTGGGCCCCATTTGGCCCCCAGACCTCCAAGGGTCGTCCGATAAGATAAACATTTACAAGAAACTGAGAGTTCGCTCGGAACTCCGAGGCTAGCGTGCGTCGTCTAACCGTTCGAATTTTTCAACGTGTCGTCCGAAATTTAGTATAAAAGTTTCGTACGTAACAACATAAATAATTAGCAACAAACAACACGCCTTGCAATACGAAACGTCGCATTCGTGTCGCAAACCTCTCTTATATAACGAATCGTCCGCAATTATCGCAAATCTTCATGGAACTGCAGACGCTCGCGAGCTATTTACCGTCATAAGATTTTTGCGCGAGATAACGTTCGAAATACGAGTTTCCGAAAAACTCACGATTACACGTCGCCCCGTGTGGAAATTGCGTTAGGGCTTTGATAAGGCCTCTGTTAATTTTCCCTAACTTTGTTTGGGCCCTAATGTGGAAACCCAACAAGAACCCTTTAAGGGGATCCTATAGTGGCGGTAGTTACCGACATTTTTTCATTTTAAGGAATTTTTGAATTGGCTTTACAGAATTGCAAGTTTTTGGTCTAGAATTAAAGTACGCACAAAAATCTACATCGCGTTGTACGATTTCATATCGGGAACAAAAAAAAATAAAAATTTTACTAATTTGGGCACATACAAATGTCATCTGACGACAATAACAAAATTACTGCAGTTTATATATATATAATGACACCAAGGCGACGTAGGGACAACATGTAGGAACAATATCATGTAAATAAAACTAAGATTCAACGTCTAGAAAAAAAGATTCCGTAAAATGAAGTTTTATTAAGCAAAAGCACATTTAGGTTGACAGGATAAGCAGTATTGCGTGTAGCGAGAGATGGCGCAGCAATCGAACAAAGACAGATGCCTCTGGTTAGACAAGGACAGACATAGATATATAACATAGAAAACAGGATTAGAAATGTTGACATTACCGACGTCGAGGAAGTTCGGCCTTCGCTATAGGATCCCCTTAAGGCCGGTCACGCTTTTTCATTGAGGGCCCTTAGAGGCTAAATAATCAGGGCCTTGATAATTACCTTATGAAATCCCTTATATTCCCCTAAGATGGCCCTATCATTACCAGGAATATACCCGCTTTTTTGGGTGTGGATGTATATAAAATCAATACAAAATAAAATTAAATTTACAGAATTTAATTTATTTATTAATGCATATTAATGACTCGATTGACGAATATTTACATAAAGTAGACTTATAGTGACTTAATAATACGACTATACACTCTTAAGCATGTACCGCGTAAAATAGTTCTCGAGTTCCTGATAAAGAATTACAAAACCTTATTTAGCATTATTTTAAAAAATCATTATCATAAAAAGTTATTCTTTCAGAACGCTTAGAGTTCTACCCAAAACTCTTATCAGAACGCCTGGAACTTTCAAAAAAATTTGTACGTGGACTTAGTCGAATTTTACGCGTTGCATTTTCGAAGTCGAATATCTTTGTAACTAGTAGCCGGATCGCTTTCGACAATAATAATTTCTTTTAAAACTCTTACAGATCTATTCAAAACTCCCATTAGAACGCCTGCAATTCTTCCACTAATTAAGGGCGATCCGGTCACTAGTCAAGTAGTTAAGAAAATATTCGAAGATACAACGGATGAAATTCGACTAAGTCCGCATAAAAATTTTTTAACTTCTATCAGTTGCAAAATAGACATTCTGCTAAACGCAATTTTTAACAAACGAATTTTATCTGTGAAAGTATTTTACAGTAAAAATAAAAATAATTGTATAAATAATTACTTTTATTTTTTATTATAATAACATTGATTTTATAATAAAAGAAATATAACTAAAAAAACAACAGATTATGTCTGAATCGACCTTAAATCGGAGATATATTCACGGAGAAAGTTTGTTATACGAAAGTAATATTAATATAAATCACGCAGCATCGATATACAACGCGTATTAAAGATGCAACGATAAGATTATCGTAAACAATATTAAAAAGTAAAACGCATAATTTAATACATCAAGTTCAGATGGTCATAGCGTATTAAAAAGTTGAAAAAAAAGTTGCGTAACTTTCTTCCATTTAAAAAAGAAATGTATAATTTTTCAAAACAATGAAATATTTCTACACTACGAATTATGATCAAACGGCTTGCAATTACCATTAATTACAAATTATTCTGTACATATAATCATTAGTCTATACTCTATATGTCATTTTTTGTTTTTTGTTTTTTTTGTTTTTTTTTCTATTTGTTTTTTTGTTTTATGTTTTTTTTTTTAAATAAATCTACACCAAATCAAATTAACAAAACTACACAGTGATTCTCGAAGGCTATACTACTTTTTGTGAATCGTGGCAAAAAGAAGCACGAAAAAAATAGCGGGGTTGTATTAGAATAAAAAATTACGCTGGTGCAAGCACTTCTGACTCCCCTGATACAATACAACAGTGCCCGCACTGTTAGGCCTATGATTCTCTGCACGACTCTTTTTAGGCCTAGGATCAGAGTCAGTTACGCTGGTCTGGTAATGCGAATGTATAGTCTCTCTCAGTCAAGTCATGCGCCCACCTCCCAGAGGTCTCACTGGAACGTTGCAATGGGGCTGTTCCGATTCAGTACGGCTCGGTCGCAAAATCTGATGTCAGCTGGCTGGTGCGCTCTGCAGTAATCAAATAGCATCAATGGCGATCTGAGCGCACCTCTAAGAACCTGTAGTTGATACGGGCTCAAGTACCGCTGTCCATGGTGAATTGTGCGGCCAAGAAAAAGCACGGTTATCTGGGGATCTCTCGGCTGCCAATCCGTTTGCTCCCCAAAGAGCAGTAAATATGAAAAAGTTAAAAAATGAATCTTCACGCCCGAGTTCTCGGATGGTCCGGACACTGCGTGCACGATGCGAGAGTGGTGACTCGGTCAGTGCGGAGACACGGTGAGTGCGTAGCTAGCCCTTGAGACTAGACGCCAGTTATCGAGTATAGAAACAATTACGAGGGCCGTTTCAAGCCGGGGTGCAACGGGTGCAGTGCACCCGGGCGGCCGCCTCGAAGGGGCGGCTAGCGGCCGTCGACGAGTCTTTAAAATTAATCGTACAACCAAAATAAAATAAAAAAAATTTGGAAAAAATTTGAAGTCGAACTAGAAATCTGAAAGCTGAATCATAGTTAGGCGCTGCTCTCGCACATATAAATATAGGTTATTTGGTTTTATTAGGATGGCACTCTTAGTTCTGGCAATGTTGCCAATGTTGCGAACTGAGAATCAGCTTGTATCGCTAAGTGGGAGTGAGAATCCCCGAATCCCGTATACGACACTGCAAGATCCAAACTATCCAAAGTATAAGGTATGCTACATATCTTACATATCTTATACATCTTACATATCTTACATATCTTATACATATACTTATACATATACATATACTGTATATAGTATCGCGTATCATTTTCATTGTATGCAGCTGGAACTACAAAGTGTGTGTATATAGATGCAACAATGCCCATACAGTACAGAAAGGTTATACAAGTCAACGTAATTGATTAAATAATAATATATTTATTGATTTATTTCATAAAATAAAAAATTTTATTTATATTTATATGCATATTGAACTCTACATCTTAAATAGATAATAGACGGATGATTTTCGTTCATTCGCTGAACATTTATCTGTCCAAAATTTGTAAACAATCAATATCTGAAGTTTCTGCGTTGGGGTTGTTTCAGAAATTAAACTGAAGTAGTGTATCTTTAATATTATTAACTGCTTGCTTTTTGCAAGCTTTAAATAATTCTCATGACTAAAACTTAAATACGAGATAGATAACGCATCTCACGTCACAGAGCAGTAAACGAACGAACTACCGAAATATTACAATGATGTTTCTATAATGTCTCTACAATATTACGTTCCAATTTGCAAAATTGTAACATTGCTGCAACGCCAACGTAATGAAAATGTTCTGTGCTGTAAACAATATAAACTTCACAATTTCTAGATGTCAGACCAAAAAACAAAACGTTTATCGGGAGCTGAATACAGAAAACGAAAGCTTCAAAGAGACGCAGAATTACTCAAAGATGAAGGAGCAATAAAAAAATTGAGTGTGTGAAGTTGGCCCCCCCAAATGATCCAAATATAGTTCTGTTTAGAGTTCTGAATTCTTTCGGACAATAGGAAGAGTTCCTGATAAGTTTTAAAAAGAGTTCTGGCGATTAAGATAACGAAAACACCTTTTGAAAAAAGGGGGGCCAACTTCACGATTTTTTAAATCAAATTTTGAAATCGAATAGTTCTGAATGGTCTAAACGCTTCATTTTGCGATTATCTAGAGTTCCTGATACACAAAAATTTTTTTTGGTTAATTAAAAAACAAAAAAAAATTTTGAAAATTTTATTTTAAAATCGAGTAGTTCTGAATGCCTTAAACGTTTTATTTTGCAATTACCTAGAGTTCCTGATACATAAAAAAATTTTTAGTTTAATTAAAAACAATTTTTTGGCAAAAGAAAATTTTCAATCATCTCTCGTTCAAATATCGATTATCTTGCAAATCGTTAGCCTAATCGCTTTGAGCCATAAGACTTTTCGTCACAACTCGTCGAAAAATGTCCAAAAGTCCTATCAGAACTATTCGGTACTCCAAAAAAATTTTCGACCCCGGGATTAGAAAACTTTCAAGCATCTCTCGATCAAATGTCGGTTATCTTGCAAACCGTTGGCCTAATCGCTTTGAGCCATAAGACTTTTCGTCACAACTCGTCGAGAAATGTCCAAAAGTCCCATCAGAACTATTCGGAACTCCAAAAAAATTTTCGACCTCGGGACTTGAAAAACTTTCACCGTCTGTGAAGTTGGTCCGCCTTTTTCAAAATTCGGATAAATTTGTTAGAGTTCTGGATTCTCCAGCAAGAGTTCTAGAGTTCTCTATAATTTTTAGAAAGAGTTCCGTTATTTAAAATGACGAAAACACCATTTAAAAAATGAGGGGTTAACTTCACGGCGCCCCTCATTTTTGAAAAAATGAATTTTTTATGGTAGTTCCGGATAGATTTCGATGAGTTCTAGAGTTCCCAATAGGTTTTATAGCGCTACGACCAATAATTCAAAAGTTACAGCCCTTTAAAGTGCCCCATTTCGAAAAATTTCTAAGTTCCTAAGAGTAAATTTTTTTTTCGAAAATCGGCAGTTCCCGCGGGAGTTCTGGTCGCCCCCCGAAGAGTTCTATCAAAAACTATCAGGGTCCGAAGCGCTGCGACCAATATTTCAAAAGTTACAGCCCTTCAAAGTGTCACCTCTAAAATTAAAAAATTTTTTTCGGGAGTTCTGACGGGAGTTCTGACGGGAGTTCTGGTCGCCCCCCGAA
Source organism: Temnothorax longispinosus (assembly GCF_030848805.1). NCBI lineage: Eukaryota > Metazoa > Arthropoda > Insecta > Hymenoptera > Formicidae > Temnothorax > Temnothorax longispinosus. The sequence continues at coordinate 18,258,145 of NC_092360.1, read as the reverse complement.
GAGTTCTATCGAAAACTATTATGGCCCGAAGCGCTACGATTAATATTTCAAAAGTTACAGCCACCCAAAGTGCCACATCTCAAAAATTTTTTAAGTCCCTAAGGGTAAATATTTTTTTTCGGAAATCGGCAGTTCTCGCGGGAGTTCTGGTCGCCCCCCGAAGAGTTCTATCGAAAACCATCAGGGTCCGAAACGCTGCGACCAATATTTCAAAAGTTACAGCCCTTCAAAGTGTCACCTCTAAAATTAAAAAATTTTTTTTGGGAGTTCTGACGGGAGTTCTGACGGGAGTTCTGGTCGTCCCCCGAAGAGTTTTATCGAAAACTGTTATGGCCCAAAACGCTCCGACCAATATTTCAAAAGTTATAGCCCTTCAAAGTGCCACCTCTAAAAATAAAAAATTTTTTTCGGGAGTTCTGACGGGAGTTCTGGTCGCCCCCCGAAGAGTTCTATCGAAAACTGTTACGGCCCGAAGCGCTCCGACCAATATTTCAAAAGTTACAGTCCTTCAAAAAGTGCCACCACCAAAATTAAAAACTTTCAATCATTATTCTAAAGAAATCGCCATATACGGTTCGAGCAATAGATCTAAGGCAGCTCAATATTATATTATCTATATGTATATTAAATACGCGTATTTTTCAACATGTTATTTAGAATATTGATTTTATATCTTATCGGTTTTAACATACAAGTATTAACTTTCAATTATCTCTCGATCAAATATCAGTTATCTTGCAAAGACTTTTCTTATGGCTTCTGCACACAGGACGCGGAAACGCTTGCCGCGCGGCAAGAAGCGACGCGGTAGCCAATAAACTTTTAGTTCTTACGGAAAAGCAACACGTTGATTGGCTACCGCGTCGCTTCTTGCCGCGCGGCAAGCGTTTCCGCGTCCTGTGTGCAGAAGCCATAAGAAAAGTCTTTGCAAGATAACTGATATTTGATCGAGAAATAATTGAAAGTTAATACTTGTATGTTAAAACCGATAAGATATAAAATCAATATTCTAAATAACATGTTGAAAAATACGCGTATTTAATATACATATAGATAATATAATATTGAGCTGCCTTAGATCTATTGCTCGAACCGTATATGGCGATTTCTTTAGAATAATGATTGAAAGTTTTTAATTTTGGTGGTGGCACTTTTTGAAGGACTGTAACTTTTGAAATATTGGTCGAAGCGCTTCGGGCCGTAACAGTTTTCGATAGAACTCTTCGGGGGGCGACCAGAACTCCCGTGTCTCTGTGAAGTTGGCACCTCACTTTCAAAAATCGAAAGATTTATCAACAGTTCTATTTGCACCCGCAATAGTTCTACAGTTCCTGCTAATTTTTAGAAATAGTTCCGTTGATTTAGTTAAAAAAAATGAATTTTGAAAATATGAGGTGCTAACTTCCCGTAGCACCTCATGTTTCGAAAAAAATAATTTTAACAATGACATTTTATAGTTCTCGAAAAGTTCTACAGTTTCTGATAAGTTTTAGCAATAGTTCCGGTCAACAAGTATTTTTAAACAAATTTTTAATCTGACCACGAGCACCTCAAGTTCCAAAAAAATTAATTTTTGCCATGAAATTCTATAGTTCTCAAAGAGTTCTACAGTTCCTGATAGATTTTAGCAACAGTTCCGGCCTCTAAATATTTTTTTAACAATTTTTTACTTTTACCGCTGGCACCGCACACAAGAGTAAAGTCATGAATCGCAGGCAGTTCCGATCGACTTCTTGACAGTTCTCGATAGTTCTCGCATAGTTCCAACAGTTTTTATAGGTTTTAGCAACAGTTCCGGCCTCTAAATATTTTTTTAACAATTTTTTAATTTGACCGCTGGCACCTCATCTACGGGAAATACGGGGTGCTGGCAATTCCGATCGTTTTCTTCAGAGTTCTCGGCAGTTCCCACATAGTTCCGAGCATTTAAATACGTTTTGACAAGAGTTCCAGCTATTTACTATTTTTAAACAATTTTTTAATTTGACCGCTGGCCACCTCATCTACGAGAAATACGGGGTGCTGGCAACTCCGATCGTTTTCTTCAGAGTTCTCGGCAGTTCTCACATAGTTCCGAGCATTTAAATACGTTTTGACAAGAGTTCCAAAGAACTCTGAAGAAAACGATCAGAATTGCTAGCACCTTGTATTTCCCGTAGATGAGGTGCCAGCGGTCAAATTAAAAAATTGTTAAAAAAATATTTGAAGGCTGGAACTGTTGCTAAAACCTATAAAAACTGTTGGAACTATGCGAGAACTATCGAGAACTGTCAAGAAGTCGATCGGAATTGCCTGCGATTCATGACTTTACTCTTGTGTGCGGTGCCAGCGGTAAAAAATTGTTAAAAAAATATTTGGAGGCCGGAACTGTTGCCAAAACCTATAAAAACTGTTGGAACTATGCGAGAACTATCGAGAACTGTCAAGAAGTCGATCGGAACTGCCTGCGATTCATGACTTTACTCTTGTGTGCGGTGCCAGCGGTAAAAGTAAAAAATTGTTAAAAAAATATTTAGAGGCCGGAACTGTTGCTAAAATCTATCAGGAACTGTAGAACTCTTTGAGAACTATAGAATTTCATGGTAAAAATCAATTTTTTTGGAACTTGAGGTGCTCGTGGTCAGATTAAAAATTTGTTTAAAAATACTTATTGACCGGAACTATTGCTAAAACCTATCAGGAACTGTAGAACTTTTCGAGAACTATAAAACGTCATGGTTAAAATTATTTTTTTCGAAACATGAAGTGCTACGAGAAGTTAGCACCTCATATTTTCAATATTCATTTTTTTTAACTAAATCAACGGAACTATTTCTAAAAATTAGCAGGAACTGTAGAACTATTGCGGGTGCAAATAGAACTGTTGATAAATTTTTCGATTTTTGAAAGTGAGGTGCCAACTTCACAGAGACAACTCCCGTCAGAACTCCCGAAAAAAATTTTTTATTTTTAGAGGTGGCACTTTGAAGGGCTATAACTTTTGAAATATTGGTCGGAGCGTTTTGGGCCATAACAGTTTTCGATAAAACTCTTCGGGGGACGACCAGAACTCCCGTCAGAACTCCCAAAAAAAATTTTTTAATTTTAAAGGTGACACTTTGAAGGGCTGTAACTTTTGAAATATTAATCGTAGCGCTTCGGGCCATAATAGTTTTCGATAGACCTCTTCGGGGGGCGACCAGAACTCCCGTCAGAACTCCAAAAAAAAATTTTTTTATTTTAGAGGTGACACTTTGAAGGGCTGTAACTTTTGAAATATTGGTCGCAGCGCTTCGGACCCTGATGGTTTTCGATAGAACTCTTCGGGGGGCGACCAGAACTCCCGCGAGAACTGCCGATTTCCGAAAAAAAATATTTACCCTTAGGGACTTAAAAAATTTTTGAGGTGTGGCACTTTGGGTGGCTGTAACTTTTGAAATATTGGTCGGAGCGCTTCGGGCCGGAACAGTTTTCGATAGAACTCTTCGGGGGGCGACCAGAACTCCCGTCAGAACTCCCGAAAAAATTTTTTTATTTTTAGAGGTGGCACTTTGAAGGGCTATAACTTTTGAAATATTGGTCGGAGCGTTTTGGGCCATAACAGTTTTCGATAAAACTCTTCGGGGGACGACCAGAACTCCCGTCAGAACTCCCAAAAAAAATTTTTTAATTTTAGAGGTGACACTTTGAAGGGCTGTAACTTTTGAAATATTGGTCGCAGCGCTTCGGACCCTGATGGTTTTCGATAGAACTCTTCGGGGGGCGACCAGAACTCCCGCGGCAACTGCCGATTTCCGAAAAAAATATTTACCCTTAGGATCTTAAAAAATTTTTGAGCTGTGGCACTTTGGGTGGCTGTAACTTTTGAAATATTAATCGTAGCGCTTCGGGCCATAATAGTTTTCGATAGAACTCTTCGGGGGGCGACCAGAACTCCCGTCAGAACTCCCAAAAAAAATTTTTTAATTTTAGAGGTGACACTTTGAAGGGCTGTAACTTTTGAAATATTGGTCGCAGCGCTTCGGACCCCGATGGTTTTCGATAGAACTTTTGGAGGGCGACCAGAACTCCCGCGAGAACTGCCGATTTTCGAAAAAAAATATTTACCCTTAGGGACTTAAAAAATTTTTGAGGTGTAGCACTTTGGGTGGCTGTAACTTTTGAAATATTAATCGTAGCGTTTCGGGCCATAATAGTTTTCGATAGAACTCTTCGGGGGGCGACCAGAACTCCCGTCAAAACTCCCAAAAAAAATTTTTTTAATTTTAGAGGTGACACTTTGAAGGGCTGTAACTTTTGAAATATTGGTCGCAGCGCTTCGAACCCTGATAGTTTTTGATAGAACTCTTCGGGGGGCAAACAGAACTCTCGTCAGAACTACCGAAAAAAATTTTTATTTTTAGAGGTGGCACTTTGAAGGGCTATAACTTTTGAAATATTGGTCGGAGCGTTTTGGGCCATAACAGTTTTCGATAAAACTCTTCGGGCGACGACCAGAACTCCCGTCAGAACTCCCAAAAGAAATTTTTTAATTTTAGAGGTGACACTTTGAAGGGCTGTAACTTTTGAAATATTGGTCGCAGCGCTTCGGACCCTGATAGTTTTTGATAGAACTCTTCGGGGGGCGACCAGAACTCCCGCGGGAACTGCCGATTTCCGAAAAAAAATTTACTTTTAGGAACTTAGAAATTTTTCGAAATGGGGCACTTTAAAGGGCTGTAACTTTTGAATTATTGGTCGTAGCGCTATAAAACCTATTGGGAACTCTAGAACTCATCGAAATCTATCCGGAACTACCATAAAAAATTCATTTTTTCAAAAATGGGGGGCGCCGTGAAGTTAACCCCTCATTTTTTAAATGGTGTTTTCGTCATTTTAAATATCGGAACTCTTTCTAAAATTATAGAGAACTCTAGAACTCTTGCTGGAGAATCCAGAACTCTAACAAATTTATCCGAATTTTGAAAAAGGCGGACCAACTTCACAGACGGTGAAAGTTTTTCAAGTCCAGAGGTCAAAAATTTTTTTGGAGTTCCGAATAGTTCTGATGGGACTTTTGGACATTTCTCGACGAGTTGTGACGAAAAGTCTTATGGCTCAAAGCGATTAGGCCAACGGTTTGCAAGATAACCGACATTGATCGAGAGATGCTTGAAAGTTTTCTAAGTCCCGGGGTCGAAAATTTTTTTGGAGTACCGAATAGTTCTGATAGGACTTTTGGACATTTTTCGACGAGTTGTGACGAAAAGTCTTATGGCTCAAAGCGATTAGGCTAACGATTTGCAAGATAATAGATATTTGAACGAGAGATGATTGAAAATTTTCTTTTGCCAAAAAATTGTTTTTAATTAAACTAAAAATTTTTTTATGTATCAGGAACTCTAGGTAATCGCAAAATAAAACGTTTAAGGCATTCAGAACTACTCGATTTTAAAATAAAATTTTCAAAATTTTTTTTTGTTTTTTAATTAACCAAAAAATTTTTTGTGTAACAGGAACTCTAGATAATCGCAAAATGAAGCGTTTAGACCATTCAGAACCTATTCGATCTCAAAATTTGATTTAAAAAATCGTGAAGTTGGCCCCCCTTTTTTCAAAAGGTGTTTTCGTTATCTTAATCGCCAGAACTCTTTTTAAAACTTATCAGGAACTCTTCCTATTGTCCGAAAGAATTCAGAACTCTAAACAGAACTATATTTGGATCATTTGGGGGGGCCAACTTCACACACTCAAAAAATTTTTGTTCGTCAACGATCGACAGGCAGAAATACCAAGCTCGTCTAAGTCAATAACGATTGACAAGGAAAGATTACCGGCTGAATGTACGCACGACGAAGAACCTTCAGACGGAAATGATACAAGAATGAAAGGTGAAGATAAAGCTCGAGATGAAATTGTAATGCAGGTTGCTGAGAGTACTGAGACAATAAACGAACACACACTGGCGACAGAAATATTCTCTGTGACGGAAATAAGTGACGATCCAGCTAAGTGGCCATCGCGATAATCGAATAATGACGTGCAATATCTCGTACAAAATAAGCCCAACTGTAGAAAACAGTTGTCGTATCCCAAAGATAATAATAGCAGATCGTTCTCCGATACTTATTTCACGCGCATATTTTAAAAACGGTGAAACATGCGACAGAAGCTGGCTATTGTACTCGCCTTCACGAAACAGGATTTTTTGCTTTTGTTGTAAATTATTTGCGAATTGTAACAGCACTTTGGGTAACGACGGTTTTTGTGATTGGCAACATACATCTCGTCACTTGTCAAGACATGAGAAAGGTTTAGAACATATACAAAATTTCAAAAAGTGGACTGATCTGACCATAGCGTTCAAAACGGAAAGAACAACAGATCAACATGAGCAGCGTATATTTCAGGCAGAACAAAAGCATTGGTATTCTGTACTAACGGAACTGACGAGTATCAAAGAAACGGATATCCACACTCGCCATGAAGCACAGTGTCTAGCACAAAAACTCTAATTTTAAATTTGTGTGCTTAATCGTCATTTGGCACGAGATTCTTTCGAATGTAAATGTTGTCAGTAAAATGCTTCAAGACTACGAAATGAATATTTCTTTATCAGCAGAAGTTCTGAAAAATCTCGTAACCAGTTTAACAGATAAACGATCTGATGAAGGGTTTGAAGACTTTGTCACGCGTGCTAAGGAATTGGCTAAAATTGTTGAAGCTGATGAAGACTTCCCAAGTCCAGTGAAAGTACGCCCGAGGAGGAAAAAAAAACAGTTTGATTATGAATACGAAGACGAAACAATTACAGTTCCTAAAAACAACTTTAAAATAAATTTTTATTTTTATATTTCAGATACAGCAATAAGCTCCTTAAACGAACGTTTCGAGTTATTGAAACAGCACAATGAAACTTTTAACTTTCTGCGCCATAGTTCGTCTCTTGAAAAAATGAGTAAGGAGCACATTTTGGAACAGTGCAAGAAACTGCAAGCAAAACTTTCAAATAAAGCTGGAACAGAAAGTGATATCGATGGTGCCGAGTTGTACGATGAAATTTGTATACTCTTGCAAGGAATGCTAATGCCCGATATGAATTCAAGTGCAATGCTGAATTATTTATTGAAAAATAATTTGCAAAAAGTGTTTCCGAATCTTTACGTAAGTTTGCGAATATTGTTAATTTTGCCAGTCACCGTAGCTTCAGGTGAAAGATCATTTTCAAAACTTAAATTGATAAAAAATTATTTACGTTCGACTATGTCTTAGGAAAGGTTAACGAATTTAGCAACAATTTCTATTGAGCATGAAATCGCGAGCAAATTAGAAACATTGCAGCTCATCAAACAATTTGCTGAAGTAAAAGCAAGACTTTGTATCAATTTCGTGCAATGTATTCAATAAATAAGTATTCAAAATCGTGCAATGTTTTATAAATGCGATCGGTAGAAAAGGGCGGCGGCGGGACACGCTGCACCCAGGTGCAATAAGCCTTTGAAACGGCCCTCGGCCTCTTGACTCACAAATAGCTCCTGTGACCCCCTGTAGCCTTCTTCTTCTTCCTTTTCTTCTTTGTAAATTTTATGGCACCTAATTCCCCTCAGCATCACTCAACGACCAAGAACAAGTCGAAAATAATAAGTTGTGACGACAACGACGATGTCCTCACGGTCTCGCCGGCCGTGAAGGAGCGCGCCGTCGCTTTATTCACTAAAGATCTCTTTATAAATCGCGATACTTCTCTCCGAAACCCAGATGGTAGCTCGACTGGATAGTTTTATTTTGTAAATGTTGGGCGCCAGGTGCGATTCCTCTCACCACGATATACGAGATCGCAGTATTCTCAGGCGTGGGTTTCTTTGATTAATCGCGGTTGGAAGAGGAGAGGGAGCGTAGCGCAATCAATACACCCGAGTAACAAGGAACATAAAGTTATATTTTATTTAATGCAGACAACAAGTGGAAGGAGGTAGGCGAGTTCCACGGCGAACAAGCAGAATCCGGGCACGCGCCACGTGTCATCCCACGAGCGCGATGCTCATTCCGTCGCTGAACTGCACAGCAATCCCGGTCGAATTTGTACAAGACTATTCCCCGACATAAGTTGCAGCGAATTCCACCCGGACGGTCAAACGCGAAATACTCGAAAACGTTTACTTCTAACAAGCGCACTAGGTCCCACTTTTATCACTAACGCAATTTCCTTACAATCTACCGACAGAGCTGGGGATCTTCACTCCCCACGAGACGCACGAATGGACTCACCCGTAAACGCGACACAACCGTGAGCCATTAAGCCCGATGAAACGCACGGACATCCACTTATATTAGCGCGAACTTAACCGGCAACAATAACCACGAGACTCTTACCCGCGCGAGAGCTACCTCCCGAAACTACGGCACGGTTAAGCAAACGACGATTACGAAATTACACGCAACGAAATTACACGCACGCTGATTGTCGGCGGCAGTACGTTCGCATCCCCGAGACGGGCACTCGCGATCACTTTTTCGTACGGGCCCTCCCGCGATATGGTACTCGGTATTGTTCAAGTTACGGCGGATTTCATCGATTCTCGCGGCACAACGCGACTCCCAGGAGAGCCTTAGTATTACAACGATCTTACTTTGGGGAGGCTGAGCAGTGGCCTTACAATTGATTCCTTGTTCCGGCAGCTCGTCGTTCGGCTCGCAGGGCTGGATGGTACCTGGATGGCGGCTAGCACGACAGTGGCGTTTCTTCGGCCCGGCGGGACCACGCTGGGACCGCGCGCGCCGGTGTCCCAAGCCCGGTGCTGCGCCCTGGCCGGTCAGCGATCCCTTTAGGCGATCGCCACGCCTTGCGAGGGCGCCCCTCGCATCCGCTGTCGTCCGCCGGCGGTAGTTTTAAAGCCCGCCTGTGTGAGACCGGCTGTCCAGGACGCGACTCATCATCCGGTTGTTCGACGGCCAGGCTGGACGGGCCATGGCTCGTCGACCGGTATCGGTATCCCGGTGGTGACCCCGTTTCTCGACGGAGACCTTCGTCGGGGCGTCCCCGGTCTCGGGTCTTCCGTTTCCGGGCTGCAGTGCTTTTGTGCGGGCTATGTGGGTGCCTTGACAGGTCAGCGGCTGTTCCGGCTGAGGGCTCCAGCGAAACCCGTCCGACGACCGTCCGTCCTTGGAAGCTTCCGGCTGTCCACCTGTAAGTCCCTCGGTGCGGCATACACCGTTACAAAACTCCGTGACCCTGGCCATCTGCTCCGCGCTCGATACCTGTAACGCTCGCAAAAAAATCTTAATCCTAACCTAAAACGTTCGCCCACCGCCCGCCCCGGGCGGAGGCACCATCCCTGACGCCTCCCTCGGCCGAGCTCCCATCTGGGGTGAGGGACGTGACATTTGTCACGTCACAAATTATATCCAATTTCTTTTGTATAGATACATCAAAATATGAAATAATTCTCCTAAAGGCTTCCATTGCTCCTGATCTGTGACCTATAGCTTACGAGAGCCTAAAAGACAACGATAGCTCCGCGGTCGATGCTGCTATTTATACTTTTTTCTCTGTCCGTCACCTGGCTACCCCGAAAATGGCGCGTTCTAATTGGCTGCTCTCCCCCCACTCCATTCCCCCCACTACTACGCTACCTCCTCCCTTGTACATGTGCCGTTTCGTTCATTGAATTTGAACGTTAGAATTTTATTACATTTTACAGGTTTACATTTTATTACATTTTTATTACATTTAATTTCGCAAGACGAAGCCTGCGTCTCCGTTCGTCCATAGATATCGTTTCCCATGCTTCAGACACCGTTGAAACCGTACGGAAAGATCGATTGTCCAACATGCCAAAAATAATGTTGGATATTTCAAGAGGCAGCTGTTTAATTATATCCAATTTTTTGGTATAGATACATCAAAATAAGAAATAATTCTCCTAAAGCTTCCATTGCTCGTGATCTGTGATTTATAGCCTTTAAGAGCCTAAAAAATAATGAATAGCTCAGCAGTCGATGCTGCTATTTATACTCCTTTCCCTCTCAGTCACGTGACTACCTCGAAAATGGCGCGTTCTGATTAACTGCCCTCCCCAAACTTTAATGTAAGCTGCCCTCAAACTTTAATAGTAAGTAAGTATGGTTTATGAGCAGAGAGAAATAGAAAAAAAATATTATATAAAAACAGCTCTCAAAATGCGTTATTGGAAAGTAATAGAAAAAGATGGAATATTGAAAAAATATTAAAGGTTTTGCCATACGTGTGACACGCCATTCGATTATGTTTATCTATCTGTTTTTCTATTCTGCAAGCTTACTATTTATAATTATGAAAATAATTAAAGGTAATCATAAAAACTTGTATGCATATTAGTAACGAGAGCAGTACCTTATGTAGAACGTTATCTCAAAATGCCGCGAGTTTTTACAAACGAAGAACACACGGATATTTATTTTGTGTATGGTTTATGTGCAGGGAATCTGAGAACTTCCGTTTATCAATGATTCAAGTGAAATTATTTCTTATACATTTCGTATTTTTGGTATAAACAAATAAAGCATTTTGGGACCTATATTTATATAACATTTTTTCTTATTTCTGCTCATAGAACATACTGCTAGTATGGAAAAACCTGAGACACTCTGTATATTGCAGAGGGTATAGAGAAAAGAGAGCAATAATGTTCATGTAAAATTGTTTCTTTGACAGTTTGTATTTATGCTATAAACAAATAGAGCATTTTGGGACCTATATCTATATAGCATTTTTTCTTATTTTGCTCATAGAAGATACTGCTAGTTTCAAAAAACCTGGAACACTTTGTATATTGCAGAGTATAAAAAAAAAGAGAGCAATAATAATTAATCTGTTATGACAAAGGACTTATTGTAAGAAAATCGACATAAATCTTTGCTTGTTTCTTACGGTTATGAAAAAATGAGACGCACAGAAGGATATTTAAGGACGCAAAGTTATATATAATACTGCGTGGAATAAAAGAAAAATAACAAGTACAATGCGCGTACTAATTTATTTTTGTTACTACTACTGCTATTTAAATTTTTTTATTTATTTACATTTATTTTTATTCAAAAGCTACGGTATGCTACTTACATTTATTTTTTATATCCATTTATGTTTATTCAAAAGCTACAATATGCTACTTACATTCATTTTTTATTTACATTTATTTTTCTTCAAAGGCGCAGATTACTTGTCTTATCTCCATAGTAGGTGCATGAGCGTAATCGGCGAGGCTGAACCGGATCTGCCTTAATAACCCTACCGTTTCGTTCATTGAATTTGAACGTCAGAATTTTATTGTATTTTACAGTTTGCCGTTTTACAGGTTTTACATTTAATTTCGCACTTCGGAGCCTGCGTCTCCGTTCGTCCATCGCTATCGTTTGCCATGCTTCAGACACCGTTGAAACCGACCGGAGAGACCGATTGTCCAACATGCCAAAAATCATGTTGGATATTTCAAGAGGCAGCTGTTTAATAATATCCAATTTCTTTTGTATAGATACATGAAAATATGAAATAATTCTCCTAAAGGCTTCCATTGCTCCTGATCTGTGACCTGCAGCTTACGAGAGCCTAAAAGACAATGATAGCTCCGCAGTCAATGCTGCTATTTATACTCCTTTCCCTGTCCGTCACCTGGCTACCCCGAAAATGGCTCGTTCTAATTGGCTGCCCTCCCCCACCCCATTCCCCCCCCCTCTACGTTACCCCCTCCCATGTACATGTGCCGTTTCGTTCATTGAATTTGAACGTTAGAATTTTATTACGTTTTACAGGTTTACATTTTATTACATTTTCATTACATTTAATTTCGCAAGACGGAGCCTGCGTCTCCGTTCGTCCCTAAATATCGTTTCCCATCCTTCAGACACCGTTGAAACCGTACGGAAAAATGGATTGTCCAACATGCCAAAAATTATGTTGGATATTTCAAGAGGCAGCTGTTTAATTATATCCAATTTTTTTGGTATAGATACATCAAAATAAGAAATAATTTTCCTAAAGGCTTCCATTGATCCTGATCTGTGACCTGTAGCTTACGAGAGCCTAAAAGACAATGATAGCTCCGCAGTCGATGCTGCTATTGATACTCCTTTCCCTCTCAGTCACGTGACTACCTCGAAAATGGCGCGTTCTGATTAGCTGCTTTCCCCAAACTTTAATGTAAGCTGCCCTCAAACTTTAATAGTAAGTAAGTAGCATAGATATGAGACTTCTAGGCCGGGGATCTCTGGGGGGGTGAGGGGCGGGGGGAAGGACTCGTGGCCGCGGGGTCTGCCGGGAGGGGGGGGGACTTTAGTGCCGCCGTCTTCCGAGGAGGTGCGGCGGGGGGGGGGTGGTCTGCGTTCCCATCATATGGTGCGGGGGGTGGGGGGAGGTGGTGGGTGATCTGCGTTTCTAGCATAGGGTTGGGGGGAGGGGGGGGAGAAGGGGGGGGATTAGGCGAGGGCGTCGGGACATGTTCGATAAACAAATGCAGCCTCGCGTCGATGTTCGGCCGATAGTATTTATAAACAGATATCATTTCACACTTATCAAATGCGAGCGAGCGCCTATGGCAGGCGGCTATAATTTACGACCTGCGACTAGCGTGACACCGCGGTCCTTTTCACTTTTCTTCGTAGGAATTGCCGCTTATCGGTGTTTCGCGGCGCCATTCGGCTATGGCGTCGCGCGTTACAAAGGCGAGCGCCGATGACATGCAGCTAGATTTTATAAACACTAGACGGCATAAGCGCGGCAACGCGACTCAATTTCTATGGGTATCGACGAACGTCGATGACAGAATTTATAAACGAATATCATCTCGCACTGCGGATGGCCGAGCATCGATGGTCGCGCGACGTAGGTACTCGACCAAAATTTTATGCGACTTAACCGTCGCGGCCTCTCCTCTTTATTTTTCTGTATAGGAGAACTATCTAAGAGAAAGGGAATAGATAATTATTTAATATTTATTTATTTATTTTAAGAAAATTTCTAAAAAACTCCGAGATATACGGGGTAAAAAAGAGGAAACAGTAAAACGCCGGAAAAGAAAGTTGGCCTGTGAGTCTCGGAGACCCCCGCTGTGCATGCCTACCGCCGCAATGTCCTCTTCAGACATGTCTTTTAGGGCAATTTATTGAGGTTTTTTTTTTTTTGGTGAACATGTGGGTCACGTTTTTGCGGTGCCATTCGATTATGACGTTGCGCGTTATTTCTTTTCTTTGTCTTCCTCTCGAAAAGGACCGTCTTCTCGTTCGCGTTCTCTCTCGCGCGCGTTCTCTCTCTCGCTCCCGTCTCCCGTTCGCGTTCTCTCTCGCGCGCAGTCTCTCGCTCGCTCCCGTCCCCCGTTCGCATTCTCTCTCGCGCGCAGTCTTTCTCTCGCTCCCGTCCCCCGTTCGCGTTCTCTCGCGCGCGCAGTCTCTCGCTCGCTCCCGTCCCCCGTTCGCGTTCTCTCTCGCGCGCAGTCTTTCTCTCGCTCCCGTCCCCCGTTCGCGTTCTCTCTCGCGCGCGTTCTCTCGCTCCCGTCCCCCGTTCGCGTTCTCTCTCGCGCGCAGTCTCTCTCGCTCCCGTCCCCCATAATAAATATATTTTATTATATATAATTAAACTATCTAAGGTAGGGAGAAGGAAGGGAAATAAATAAATATTATAATTATTTAATTTTTTGTTTATTTCGAGAAAATTTATAATATAAAAATTAAAAAATTTATAAGGAGGATCAATTTATCCGGAGGATCTTCACCTGAAACATACAAATGCAATATGATTAATATAATTAATAAAAATTCAAAATTTTTTTATTAAAAAGCGATTATTTTACCAGATTTCATTTTCTTCCTCCTCGGAGGTATCTTCTCCAAAAAGTCTGAGCATCGCGTACCGAGATGTTTGGGTATCATACAGATCTCTCTCAATACGTCTATCCTCTTGGACCCAACGCCGGTGAGCTATATTGATAAATCCCGGTATCACGTAACTCATCCACAGCTGTAAAATTAATATATATAAAATATTATTGTACTTTTTTCAAAACACGCGCGCACAAAAAAATAAGACTCACGTGTTCCCGCGCAATGCGCACCCGCACCCACCGCTCATCCGTCACCACCTGTATATTTAGCTGCATCTGCTAAACAGAAAAAAAACATATTTAAAAAACTATATTATGTCACTATTCACTATACTCTGTCACCGTGTCTTCCGTACCGTGCCCTCCCTCGGAATAAGCACTTCTACGTACTGCACCATAATTGTTTGACACTACTAAACGTTTGGTTTCACGGACTCGACGAGACTGAATTCTCGGTTCTGCAACGACGGTTGCAGAACGAAGCGGGGTAAAATGTCACCAGAGAAAGAAATGGTAACAGTTTACAAACGGACAGCCCCTTCCAACGAAAAGAAATTGAAATGAAATATGTCTCGCACTACAATGGCAGGCAAAAGTTCGACGGAGCATCGACACATGTGAACGCGTTCTCTGTCGCTCGCGTCTCTTCGTTCGCGTCCTCTCTTGCTCGCGCCCCTTCGCTCGCGTTTCTTTTCTTTATAATAAATAATTGGGAGAAGGAAAGATAATTTTAGATACAGTGGGTGAAGGACATGCACGCAAAAGAAAAATACATCGTTCGTTTTAGGGTGTAAGAAAAGCCTGTTTATTTAACTCTTCTTTTACATAATATATCTTACGTGCTAAAAACTAAAGCTGCGAGCTCACAATCGATGATCTGATTCGTATTGAACGCATCGCTAGCGTATATTACATTCGACGCTTCCTTGGGATCCTTCGCAGTGGACGCGATATCGGAGAACCGCGCAAACTTGGCATCGACCGTCGCAAGTATTCTGATCAAATAATCGAATCTCGCATCGATGCATCGATCGAGATCGAACATACGATGCAACGTCGATTCGGTCATTCTCAAGCATACGTTTGCAGATTCGAGACGTATGAGTTTGATGTTATTAACCGTACAAACTCTCACCGTTAGCGGTCCAACGTTTATAAAACTATGGATATCTTTGAAGTCATTGCGAAAGAAATTCTGAATATTTTGCCGTTGCTCGTATAGCGCCTTCCACGTTTCGAGAGACAACAGCAGTTCCTTTCCTCGGCGAGGATCTCCAATGGCGATCTCCACGTAGCTCGGTGGACCCACGTTGATACCAATTTCGAGGAATTTGTATTCCGTAGCTGTCAGCGCGTATCGTCTGCTGAGTATACGAACCGCGCGACGATCCAACGAAATGCTGTAGAAAAAAATAATGAAATTACTTTCAAAATAATACAATTCGCAAAAAAAATATAAAGCTCTATAAATTATACAAAACTTACTTGTTTTTACACGTTGGAGTTTCAACATCGGGAATCGGCACGTAATAATTCATACGTCTACTGCCGCTGTTGCCGCTGTTGCCGCCGTTGCTTCCTCCAACGGAATACATTTTTTCTCTCGGTTATGAGAAGCGGACCGTTCGCACAAGCAGCCGATACGAGACTAGTCGTATAAAAGTAATCGAGTATACGCGACAGCACCCACTATAACCCTTCCAAAACTATGATGAAAGAGGGGGAAATTAATGTTTCTGTAACGCGCAATCAGCGCTCTGAATTTTAGGAGAGGGGACTAAGGTAGGATGTTTTTTCTTCATTAAGACGTATATCCCCCCCCCTCCCCCTCTCCCCTCCGCATGACATCAACCGCGAAACATGTTCAAACATGTTCGTCTAAAACTGATACCCCATTCCCCCTCCTCGAAGCTCTCGAGTTAGAATTCGTCACGTATACCTACTTATTCTTTAATTTTGTACACTATCGACTAAAGGGAAAAGAAATAAAACATTGAAAAATTTACACATACATATAAAATTTATTTTTTAAAAAGATGACAATTCTCTCTGGCGTCGCGACCACCAGTTAAATATTTTTAATACATTTTGCAATGCGCAATTTTTAATGTGTTTTCCACATCGCACAGTATTGGTAACATCTAGATTATTTAAAGATTCGATATCTTCGTAATCCGCATCCAGAGTCTCGATGTTTAGGTTTTTTCTCGCTTTACTCTCAAGCAGATCTACCAGCCATTCTCGTTTCTGACATCCCTTGACGTACACGAGAGTCGGCATCTCGTCGTCGTCGTCGTCGTCGTCGTTGTCCTCTTCCTCACCGAGCACCGCTGATGTAATTAAACGCTTCACCTTGCTGTACGACACGTTTCCGTCTTCCCATCGTAATCCATGGTGATTGCGAATCAACCAGGAAGCGCACGATTTGTCGGATTTTGTGAGGAGATTCCACGGCATGGGGCATGTAAAGATGTAATGCGCCAGAACGGCCCCGTTTCTCAACACCGCCACCTTCTTCACGACAAACTTCATCCCGACGACGAAACCTTGCAGGTCGACGAACGTTGGTGCAAACATGAAGAAATATCTCTCTTTTTCGATGCGTGAACCGAGAGGAATGACGCGCGTTTCGCGACACTCTGATTTTTATATCCTGCTCCCCTCTTTTTCCCCTCTCATAAATTTGTATCGGGAGTTAAAGAGAGAAAAAATTTTCGTCGACGTTGCCGCGAACACTCAGACTATTTTGCGCACTACGTTGGTCAACGGATTGTACTCGATCACGCGATTGTGTATGATGAGACAGTACGCGGAGGTATTCGGCGGTACGTTCTCCATGCAATCGAATTCTAGTCTGACATCCACGGTGGCGTTTTTGACGGATTCGTTTTGTCGAGAGCAATCGATGATCACGAACGGGCCGTTACGTAGAAAAGTTGAAACGGTGAGACTCGGCTCGAGATATTCGTATCCGTAATAGCCCTTGCAGAAACGCGCGTACATATCGTACAGAATCGCCCATCTGTGTTTACCAAAGTCCAAATTCAAATCGTCGTACGGATAGACTTCCGAGTTTAGGTAGAGTTTCACGTTGGTCAATTTGCAGTCGTCGAATCGGCTCGTGTCCGCGGACATGACGTTCTTCCGACCCGTTTGCAGAGCGAAGACGACGTATCGCGGTTTCTCGAGCTGAGTCGCGGTCTTAATGGCCAACGAGTGCTTGGTCGTGTTCTGCAACAGGGGATACTCGTACAGATCCCACGAACGGAAACCCATACTTAGATATCGTCCGTTTTCCAAGGCGCGCAGCATCGACAGCTTGTTGACCTCGCTCAATACCACGTGAGGCATTCGCCACTGTATCTTGAGTAGTTTGACAGTAGGCTCCAACGCGAGACTTCCCAACAGACAATTGTTGTCGGTGCGCGATCGTATCAAGATTAATTCGTGACGAGCGTTGATCACCACGCGTTTGTAATCCTCGCAAAATCCCAGTAACAGGTTGAGCGGTACGCAGAAATTGAAGTATCCGTTCGCGTTATTATGCGGTTCCCAGCCCGCGTTTCGCAGGCTCACGCTTCTGTCGGACGATACCGTAACGTAGTTCTTGAGCGTGCTGGTTATTCCTACGTTTCTGCAGTGATCAATCTCCACACCGTCGAGCTCGTATCGAATTTCATCGAACATAAACGCGACGCAATTATTCCCCAATACCACGTTATCGGCTTGGCCGGCTGCTCTGGTCACCGTCAATGTTCTTCGACGTAGAGAAAACTTTCGCACGGCAACGTATACAGATCCTGCTGTTGTATAGGTATTCGTATCTCGTCGCTATACTCGAACGTTGTGTTGGCGTACGGGTTGTACGCGTGAGTTTCGATCTTGACGATGCGATCGTCAAAGACCGGCTCGCCTCCAATGTTAAGAATTTCATTCATCGTTCAGATGTTTCGTACCGCGAATCCCAGAGATTGTAAAAATTTAACGTTCGATGCGTTGAGCTTCTTTCTCGTCTCTGTTTTCGTCTCTGTTTTAACGCTACCGAATGTCGATTTGATGATATCGTCGATCGTCGCAGTTGTAAAGATATTCTTATCCGTCACACGCTCCGAGTCGTTCAACACGAGCATGTCACACGTCGCGCGTTATCGCTGTAGTCGTCGTACGTGCAATCTGACGGTGATCTCTTCTCCTCGAAAATCGAGCAATCGTCCGTCTTGATCCGTGACGCGTATCGTTAGATCCGTAACGCTTCGCGCGATGATCGGCAGGTAAATGATCTGCGCCGGCGTTTCCGATATCTTATATCGGTGGTACGCTCGGTGAAAATTCATGTATCGTGTGAACACGTTTGCCGTTGCTGTACGCACCCGCGGTCACGTTGCACTCCACGCGGATAATGTTTACGTTGATAATATTAATCGACGCGTCCGATTCGTGCCACTGTCTCGGCTGCAATATACGCTTCGACGAGAATCCCAGCAGCGATCCAACGTTGTTCGGTTTGTTAAAGTTCACTCTGAAAGCGCACTTGATCTCGCTCTTCATCGTATTGTAATTTGCGCGGAGCACTATCGGGTATTCCGCGGCCTCGTCTTCGTAGCCGTTCGCGCGAGCGATTGCCTCTCGCGCGATATTCGCGACCGACGTACGATCATCGTTGGAACGATTTACGCGTCGCGGGCGTTTTCGTGAAATTTCGCGTTTCAAAAACTCATGTATGGCTCGTATCTCGTACGATCCCTCGGGAATCGTAATTTCCGTGTCATCCTCGTCGAAATAAAATTTATTGTTCGAAGAATTCACGTTCGGAATCGTGTGATAAGTCTCAAAACACGTTAGACCGAGCTCGTAGTCACCGTCGCTCAGATCCACGGCGGGAAAATAGTGCTCCGCAAGGATGCTGCTCTTCCCCGTCAGCGTGAACGTTATAGACATGTCGGCGAAAACCGTTAACGAATACTGAGTCACCACGGCGCACCGTCGGGCTTTAAATTAGCGTCGATCGTCCGGAGAAATCGCAGGCACAATTGTCCACAGATGTTCTGATCGTATCGCTGATAAGACGTGCAATTGTACTCGATCTTCGTCACGCTCGGCCCGAAATATCGCACCAATTCTTTCGGCGGTCAAAGATTACCGAAACTGTCGAAATATACGACTCGATCTTCCCTCTTCGCGTACGCTACCCAATGAGTACCGGGACCCGCTGCATCGTCCAAATTCACGATACCGCTCTCGTTTCGACGTACACCGCCGATCGGTAACGAATCACGCATGAAGACACCTCTGAAGAACGGTACGCGCATACGCCTTGCCAGTCGATTCAATTGTACGTTAGTCGTAATACCCGCGGGCATATTTAACGTCTTTTCGACGTTTTTTTTTTTTTTTTTTTTTCAACGCTACTCCTCGCCCGCGTTTGTGCGGGCCGAGATACAGCCCTCGTCCATATTTGTACGGAGCGAGATAAAGTCCGCGATCTTCCACGGCGCGATTGTGACGTTGCATCTCTTCCAGCTGACGCCGCGCGGCTTTGTTATCGTTCACGGCCCTTACGACTCCCGCCGCTCCGCCGGCCAGAGAACCGAGAACTCCCAACAACGGTAGAATCGGCAATACACCGCCTCGTTTCGCTGTCGGAAGTATCCGTTTATTCGTTAGCTTTTTTTTCTTCACCGTTTTCGATTTTTTCGTTTTCAAGCCCATTCCGAGCTTCGTCTTAGCCTTCATGGTCGCCCAGACGGCTGTAGCGGCAGCTCTCTCCCCGAGAGTCGAATCTCTCGCGGTAATGCGTTTTCGCGCTTCCGCAGCGAGTATCTCGTCCGCCGCGTGTCTCTCGGTAAGATCGCGGTTACGCGAATAGGCTATGTCGTGCTCGCGACACGCCGCGTCCAATGGATTAATACCTTGATCGCCTCTCGCCAATCGTTCTTGTAAACGAGTTCCCGGACCGCAAAATTGATAGCTGGGAATGTGTAATTCGAACGGAAGTGCGTTTATCGCGCGATTTAACAGGCCTTCACCAATTTTTTTCGTTGACATTTGCCGCAATCCTTTATCATTGGCGCGGGACCGTCGATGTGCGTTCGCTGCCACGGTTGATTGTAATGTTCGTAACAGCGACGATATTCTTGAACCTCCAAATCCGCCTTTATATGTTCCCAGAAGCTTGTCCCACACGTAGTGGACGTGATTGCCGCACGTTTGCAACAGAACGGCTTTCGGCACAAATTGCAGCTGTTCGGCGCTCAAACCGCGAATATCGGAAGGTCTCGACAGTACGACGAACATCTTTGCTACTGAGCGATTCGCGGTTCCGCTTGCCTATAAATATGCGTTCGAGTCAGCCAGAGAGTCGGCAGTGTGGAAAGAAATGAGATTCGTGCGACAACCGTTGGCGATTCGCGTGACCAATTGCGACGACAGATTACGGTCGATGGGGGGCAACGTGGAGAAACGCAAGCACGGTACGATGTTACCGACTACTATACGCGCGATCATTTGCGGACCCTCGAATTGCGGTAAAACCAACGTCTTGATAAGCTTACTGGAAAGTCCGCACGGCGTACGTTTCGAAAACGTGTACGTATACTCGAAATCGTTGCAACAGCCAAAATATCGATATTTGGAGAATTTGTTGACATCGATCGACAAAATCGGCTACTTTACGTTCTCCAATAACAGTGACGTCATTCCACCGAGCGACGCGCGTCCAAACTCGATCTTCGTCTTCGATGACGTAGCGTGCGATAAGCAAGACTCTGTGAGAGAGTATTTCTCAATGGGCAGGCACTCGAGCGTCGACTCCTTCTATCTCTGTCAGACGTACGCGA
Source organism: Temnothorax longispinosus (assembly GCF_030848805.1). NCBI lineage: Eukaryota > Metazoa > Arthropoda > Insecta > Hymenoptera > Formicidae > Temnothorax > Temnothorax longispinosus. The sequence goes on along the minus strand of NC_092360.1, from coordinate 18,237,501 downwards.
GAATACCTAAACATCTGATACGCGACAACGCGAATCTGCTGATCCTGTTCAAACAGGATGGTACCAATTTGAAACACGTCTACAACGATCACGTAAATACCGACATGCCATACGACGAATTTTGTTCGTTGTGCCACGATTGTTGGCAACAAAAGTACGGATTCGTAGTGATAGACAAGGACAGCGCGCTTTCGAACGGTCGATACAGAAAAGGATTTAACGTGTTCGCGAACCGCAGAAGCGATCAGTCGTTGCCGATACCTCGTCGGAAGTGAAACGTTAGCGTTACAGAGAGAGAGATCGACACTCTGCTTTTTTCCGCGATGGCCGCGATCGACGGGAGCGAGAATATTAGCGAACGCGAGAAGGTCGTAAAAGAGATTGCGAAGACGAGTGATTCGATTCGCAAAAAACTTCGCGCTTTGAAGACCGGTAAGATCGAGAAGAACATTGAGTTGGACACGCACTTTAAACCTCTCATCGGGCCGTTGAAAAAGATCGTTGACAACTCGAGCTTGATCGCGGTAAAAAAAGAGGAGCCGACGGAGAGCGACGCTGACGCGAAAATCGAACCGCTATCCGTTCAACAGCGCGGGCAGGAGAAGGAGGAGGATGCTACACCGAAGAGAAAGAAGAAAACGATTAGACTCCTGGTTGGATCTTTCATTGACACCGCGTAAATCTAATCAATCGACAGTACTACCGATAACCTCTATACCGATAACCTCTACACCGACGCAAACCGTGCAACGTACAAGTCCCGAATTTCTTGAAACCGCGAATGTTTTTGAAACCACGGACGACTCGATCAGGAAAACCGTTCATAAACGGTTGAAAACGTCGGAGGGTCGACAATGGTTTATAGAATCGTTGGAAGATCACTTGGGTCCAATGAGCCGAATTTACATCGCAGAGGTTTTGGGCGCCTATCCAACGATGGACATAGCATACGGCGTTTATCTCGGCAATAATGAATTGATGCTCGGTAATAAACGTTTTGACGTGGACAAAGCGGATAACATTTATATCGACGGCATACGATACGCCGGCACACCCGGTATTTACGAGTTGATCTTCAAGAGAGTACCCGATTACGATATCTACACGGAAGACGATACGCAAAAGTACGAGAGCATACTGTTGGCAACGAGTGCTCATAAATTCCAACACGATCCTAACAAGCGACTAAAGGGCAACGGGGGATACAAGTATACACAGGTAATCGCACCGTTGATGTCGACTGAATCCAAGAAGAAAAAATCCAGAAAGGGGTTATCCATGCCTCGCGCGATGACGCTAACGACAATAAGATTGACTACGTGCATTGGGACGACCCCAACGAGCTGGTGGATCGTCTGCGATTGCTCGACGCTTCGCGCCACGCCGGCAACAATGCCCACGACAACGAGATCATGTCGATCATCGAGGAACTTCGCGAAGCCGGGCTTATTATAAATTAAACCATGCGACGACGATCCGTTCAATCAGCGTCGAAATGCCGATCAACAAATTTGGATTGTTCGAACACAGCGGAGACGCGACGAATGCCATTTCGTACCATCGGTGGAGCGGATTAATGAGAAATTTCGTGCGCAATAACGCTCTGTGCCGCGCTGCCGCGGACTTTGACGCAAAGTCGCGCAAGATTTGTCGCGTAGCGCAACCTGAGACTGACGGTGACGCGGTTAACAAACTGTACGTTGATCAATTCTTTAAAATGTTGAGCAATCAACGAAAAGAATCAGACGAGAAGCTGACTGCGTTCGAGAAGGATCTGCAAGCGTTACGGACTGCGATAAACAAGCTTCGACGTGCGAATATCGTTGAATCAGACGCGACAACCAACAACAATGGACAAACGGTACAACAGAAACGATTATCGAAAGGCGACGAGTGAAGAGAAGCAACGGTTGATTAACGACGGCGAAGAACAGCAACGAACGATTCGAGAACGGTTGTCGGACGGCTGTTCAACGGTTCGAGAACGGTTGTCGGACGGTTGTCGAACGGTTCAAAAATAGCTTAAAAACGATTACGAGCGATTTAGAAACAGCTGCGAACTACGCGGAGACAGGAAAGGCTACAAACGGCTAGAGAACGTCGACGACGACGACGAATGGAATTAAACGGCTGACAAATGGCTAACGAGAAGTTATAAACGACAACAAAAAAACATGACATCGCTAAAATCCGACGGACGTAAAAATATCGAGAAGCAACGACTCGTCGAGGAACTGCACGCTCCGGCGAGAAGAAATTTTCCCCGAAGACACGTCATAGTGCGGGGGTACGATGAAATGTGGCAGGCTGACATCGTCGAGATGCGTCCGTACTCACGTTTCAACGGAGGCTACCACTACATACTTACCGTCATCGATGTGTTGAGCAAGTACGCGTGGGCTGCGCCGCACTTAAGGGTAAAGGCGGAAGCGAAACAGCTAACGCTGTCGCAGAGATCATTCGACACAGCGGGAGGTGCCCTTAGTAACCTACAAACCGATATGGGGAAGGAATTTTACAACGCCGACGTGCAACGTCTCGTGAAGAAACATGGCATCAATCATTATTCCACATATTCGGTATTGAAGGCATCGGTCGTCGAACGATTCAATCGCACGCTCAAGAACGACATGTGGAAGATGTTTACGCTCAATGGAAATTACAAGTGGGTCGACGCCTTGCCGCGACTCGTATCGGATTACAACGCGCGCAAGCATCGAACCATCGGCATGCGACCCGTCGACGTTACCCCCGCGATCGCCGAAAAACTCTTGGCTACCGTATACAGCGCGATTCGAAAAATCGCTGGTCCGGCAAAATTCAAAGCGGGCGACTCGGTACGCGTCAGCAAATACAAGACGATTTTCGAGAAGGGTTACACGCCGAATTGGACCACCGAGGTGTTTAAGATCGTTAAAGTGCAGCGTACCAATCCCGTAACCTATCTACTCGAGGACTATCGTGGAAAATCCGTCTCTGGAGGGTTCTACGAACACGAGTTGCATCGCGCGACTTATCCGGACGTGTATCTCGTGGAGAAAGTACTGCGCAGGAGGGGCGACGAGGTTTACGTTAAATGGCTGGGATTCGATGGATCGCACAACTCATGGATATCCAAGGATAATGTTATTTAATTTTGTGCACTTTTTTTTATTCATAACATAAAAATATGCAATATGTAATACATGTAAATGTTTGAAATACACATATGTGTGCAATATATTTATTTATTAATTAATATTCTTTCCAATACTGTAATATAATACTCACAATACGTTACTACATATAATATAATTCATACGTTATACTATACTATACATACGTTATACTATACATACGTTATACAATACATACGTTATACATTTTATACACACGTTACAAAGGTATTTGATAATGTCCCCACGGTAACGTATCGGTCGAATTAGGTATAATGTATCGCTTGTCGTCGTACGGACTCAGAGCGATTTTTGTTTCGGACACGGTGTACACCTCGTGTTTTTCGGACCTTATGCAAGCCTGCCGTCGCTTCATTTCAATTTCGTCTCGCAGACACCTCGTGTAATCGTCGAACGTTATCGACCTGGCTACGACGTTGCTCTTAACACCTTTCGCTTTTTTACAGTCTTTCTTACCGTCCACTCGCAAGGCATACATCTTCGCCCTTAGTCCGACGAATTCGGTCATAATCGCACTGTTGTTTTCATCTTTCATCAAGCCCGGAATTTTTTTATTGGCGAGTGGGATATCGTACGCGTTGTTGATCGCGTAATCGCTCGTGTCGAATTTAGCGATATCGCGTTTCATGTTCATGTACACATCATCGCATTCTACGTGATATATCAGACTGTCCGTATCGGTGTACATAATTCTACACTTGTCGCGATACAGGGGAGACATGTACTCGTGATGAAATTCGTACAAACAGACTTTCGATATGTCGAGAATGCACATGCCGACGTAAATGGGTTTGTCAAATTTAACCTCGAGTTTTCGCAGTTCAACGGCTATCAGATTTTCCGAAAAAACGCTCCTGCTGTGAAAATTTGGTTTCGAGATCAGTGCCTCCGCGCCGTATCTACCTTTCCACTTTGATAATAATTTTACATCAACGTGATTTCGAACGTTCTCCATCGTTTTCCCGAAAACCGCGTTGTTCATCAATTTATACAGATTTTTCTCAAAATCGTTTTTGGCCTGTGTTCTAAATTTTGTATTAAGTTCGATGTAATTGCGGAGCCATGGAGATTGAGCGAATTGTAATACGCGATGAATTTTTGTGATGCGAAGACCGTGGCGCGTGCATTGCTGTAGGTTGCCGTAGTGTATGACATAACGCTTCTTATCGTACAGCGTGGCGAGAAGTTTGTCCTGCCGTTTGCCGGGTGGTTTATCGCGCAGAACGGTCGGACAGAACGGTAAGTCGGCGTGCGCGTCGTGTTTATTCTGCGGATACTCTAGATCGACTTCGAGAATGTAACCCGTGGGCGAATCCAAAGCGATCGCGCTAAACTCGAAATTCGAGACGTCTTCGACCCATCAAAAATCTGCATAAGGCAATGGTTGGCACATTGCCCAGCCGTACAAGTTGTTTACGTCGAAATTGCATGTAATAAGATTGCATGTACCTGTTATTGGCCACCGCGTATCTGTTTGAACATTGACTCAAACCGCCGCGAATACCGCGTTCGATGAACATGACCATGTCAATGTCCGTGAGCAGTTCGAAATTGATACCCGTATGCTTCAACATAGCGTCCCACGTAAACCCCGGTAAAGTGTAATAATACGCCGGATCGAGTCCATAACTCGCGACGCAGCTATCGCGAAAATTTTCAAAGATATCGGCCAACAGCAAGACATCGATCTTTAGATACAGATCGCTGTAGTCACCGAGCGTTCGAATGGAGAACCGCTGCCAGACGTTGACGGCGTGCGCGTAATCGCTCTCGGATACGGTGTCGCCTGTCAATGAACTGTAAAACGAGTCGCGCGATGGTAAACACGTATCCTCCAACTTTTCGACGCAGTCAATGTACTCGTACGGAAAGACACCTTTTCGCGTCAATAATTCGAAATCTTGGTCGGATAACGCGGAAAATTTTGAACGTATAATTTTTAACTTATCCTTATCGAGGAAGGATGCTAATTTTTCGAGACTCGTGCTAAGAAATTTGTACGAGTCGATGAATCTTAATTTGATGCAATTTTTGTTGTCTTTATCTTCAGTGCTTTTAACGTTCTTCGTAAACGAAATGTATTTTTCCTTCGTGATTGGGAGTAACTCTACATGTCCTTCGTACGCGGTGGCAATTTCTTTTATAATAAAATGAGAATCATAACCCGATAAATTATGAAATACTATGGGAATGAAGTGAGAATTTTTATAATTTAAGTTACAATTAGAATGCGCGGGACCTCGATAATTGCCGGTCAAGTGACAGTGATCGCGTACTCGCACGTCGTCTGGCTCGAACGGTTTTTCGCACACGTGACAGTGCGTTGCGCTGTTAAACTTTTTCCACTCGTCTCGCGTGAAATCCACCATGCGTATATTATCGGACAAGATGTTCTTTACGTCGTGTGCTAAACGTCTTAGTTCCTCGGCGAACCACGCGACGCAATCCTTATCGCGACGAAATCGATACGCGGATAACGAGTCGTCGTACGAGCACCGCACGTAATATCCTATACTAAATACCCGATGATGTTGAGACTTGAACGTGGACACTGTCGGATCCGCATCCGTCTTCTCGAGGGTACATTCCAGGTCGGCGTACACGACATATGGAAGTCGTTCCTTCCTGCTGTGATTCTTGAAACTCAGCCACTTGTCGTCCTCGCTCGGTAGTCGGATGGCACAGTTGTTTATCTCTCGGCAGTCTACACCGTGGGCTTCCAATTTCTCGCTCGAATGAAAATAATGTAAACATCTGCAAAAAGAAAAACACAATTTTGTAAATTTTTATATAACAATACAATATTTTATAATTTTATTAAAAGGAGTATAGGTACTCACCGATCGCAAAAGTATTTCCGACCACGATGCATGCTCAATCGTAAGCTCACAAGGCGGGATAGGTTCTTGATCCATGCAAAATGTCCCACGTCGTCTCGCGGGTCCTGCACGTACAACAGATTTACGTGCTTTTCTCTCCTCAGGTCTGTGAGCCGTATCGGGAGAACGGTCGGCGTTTCCTCTCCCTCGATGGTATACACATTGATGGATATATTGTTGTGTTTTTCAAAATTTTTAATCTGTTTCAAAGTCATTGGAAACTTAATGTCTTGTAAATTTAATATATTTTTGTAATCAGGGTACGAGGATTCCCGATATGTATGATCCTTGACAGGATACAGCGCGGCGACCACTGACCACGCGAAGCATGCATTGTCCATAGATTGCACGTTGATCACAGCTTTTTTCAATTTAATTTTTTCCGGTAAATTGATGTAACATCCCGCGCGCAAAGGATTGTACTTGTTCACGTTCACTGTCAAATTGAGTATACGCGACAACGCCCATCCGCTATCGCGTTCCTGGAAATCCTCGAGTTTCGCTAATGTGGGCTCGATAACGTGTAGCTTGTACCACTCGCGCAGATCGGACCGTTCGGACGAACGAAAGAGTTCAAAGTTACTCGTGCTGAAACTTTTATTGCCACGTTTGTCACCCGTCACAAACTCGCCGTTGAACACGGTGTTTATCTTTACACTTGCGTGTGTTTGCATGACGTTTTGCACACGATCGAGCACGATGACTTCGGCATCTTCAAGAAATTTTCGCGGTTCGATGTAATTGATATTTATCACTGCACCGGTCAATACACGCCATTCGAACGCGCCATCAATCTCTCGCCACACGAGTCTTTCCGCGTTTTCGTTACCGCTACTACTACTGCCCGCCGCGTGCTCACCACCACCACCACCGATATGTACGAACCGTCTCTGTAATAGAGTCTTCGCACCATCGAGTCGCGCGATTCTTGCCACTAAAGATGATCTGTTTCCGACAGTCTGAGAGCCGTCTGAGAGCCGCGGACGTTTGGAACGACAGTCTTCTTCGAGCTGCTCAATAAACTTCTCGCATCGCTGTTCCCATGCAAGATATTCGCCCAAGGTAGCGATTTGGTTGGATCCTTCCACCAGGTCGCGTTCCGTTTTATCGAGATGTTCCATGTTTTTGTTTTTTAATATTGTCTTTTTTAAACAACGTCACATTCTTTGATGGAGCACTTGCACGTGATTCGATCGCACGCTGAACAATATCGTTTGCCACTTTGAATGCGATAATAGTCAGACATAACATAATGAGGCAAGAAGTAAGGGACATTATGCTCCCAATTATCACTATCATCACAGTCACGTTCAAAGGTTTTTTGAAGCATCAATAGATGGGGATGATTAGGATTATCGAGATAAGGGCTTACCCTTGGGTACATATACAAACGTATCGAATTGTTCATCACCACCAATTCGACGTATTTCCCAATACCTGTGTGAATCTTAATATATGTTGCTTCACAATCATAGAGCTGTTCACAAAATTTAGACGCCCAATAGCGATAGTCAACAATAGGCACAACGTCAGTACAGCGAGCTACACGTGATTCTTCCTCGCTAACGCACTCGTCCCGCAGCCGTCGATATACTTTTTTTCTCACGATAGAACCCCAGTCATATGGAGAAGAGGTATCGATAACGACTCTTTGTCTAGCGAAGCGTTGACCGGTTCCGCGTATATCGAGTTCGCGATCGCGAAGAAACTGTACCGGCGATATTCGTCGCACATCCCTCAATTTCACTCCTTGATCTTCTTCACGCAAACCATTGATGATATCTGTTGTAATACATTCCATTTGTATATCATCGTCAGATTTTGGAGGCTCCACAGATTCCTCTTCAATTATCCACACCATGTTGCGCACGTAATGTCCCACTCGCGATAATGTTTTTTATTACTTCATGCAAATCGGGCACATGTTGCATGGATATATTTGAAACAATGGAGTATTACGACAATCTGTGCAAAATTGAATGGTCATTACGTCGTACGGCTCGGTTACATGCTCTCGACGTTCACGTATGTGCTCACCAGTGTCTGGTGAAGCGATCATGCACGAATAACACAGGTTATCTGAACCGTATTCAAAATAAAAATAAATTGCGCAACACTTCGTACGTCCATCCAGCGCTAAAAATTCAGGACGCGACACTATTTTTTTCACAACTTCTCTACGGTTATCGTCTTCTTCACTGTTGTAATCGCTGTCCGGTGACAAAGGACGATCTTCGTCGGATGAATTTACATCCATCACTGCCTCGAAATTATTGTTTTAAAAGCCGCAATAATGTTTTTTTATCGTGTACAAATCGGGCACATATTACGTGGAAATATCATATATAATGATTCGCGACATCTTGAACAATATCGGCCATGCGTCGTTCCGCGTCTCTCAACGAAGTGTTTTAGGCGAGCGTACATGCCGAAATTAAGGTCCCATAAAGTAACCATGCATGGAGCACATAGTGCAAGTGCACCACCCGTTGAATAATAAAAATAAATTACACAGTGTCTCACACGTAGATTTAGTTCGACGATTTCCCAACGCAGCACTATTCTATCGATGACTTCTTCATGAGTGTCGTCTTCGTCACTAAAATAGTCGCTGTCGTCCGTTAACTCGCGATTTATATCTGAATTATTGTCATCTCGCTATACTTTTTTCCAATCGATGTACCGACGCGTAGACTTTCAAATCACAGACTGCGATTTTGACTTGCTTCATTCTTTCTTATATACTTTTTCTATTGCATTTTCCTCTCGTTCCAACTAGAGCATCGCGTATCGTTTCTTCTGTTTTAGTGCATGGTGTGCATACACTGCAGAGAAACAATATCACCCATAGAAATTGAGTCGCATTGCTGTCTAGTGTTTATAAAATCTAGCAGCCTGTCATCGGCGCTCGTCTTTGTAACCCGCGACGGTTAAGTCATAAAATTTTTGGTCGAGTACGTACGTCGCGCGACCATCGATGCTCGCATCCGCAGTGCGAGATGATATTCGTTTATAAATTCTGTCATCGACGTTCGTCGATACCCATAGAAATTGAGTCGCGTTGCCACGCTTATCCCGTCTAGTGTTTATAAAATCTAGCAGCCTGTCATTGGCGCTCGCCTTTGTAACGCGCGACGCCATAGCCGAATGGCACCGTGAAACACCGATAAGCGACTCTTCCTATACAGAAAAATAAAGAAGAGAGACCGCGACGGTTAAGTCGCATAAAATTTTGGTCGAGTACCTACGTCGCGCGACCATCGATGCTCGGCCATCCGCAGTGCGAGATGATATTCGTTTATAAATTCTGTCATCGACGTTCGTCGATACCCATAGAAATTGAGTCGCGTTGCCGCGCTTATGCCGTCTAGTGTTTATAAAATCTAGCAGCCTGTCATCGGCGCTCGCCTTTGTAACGCGCGACGCCATAGCCGAATGGCGCCGCGAAACACCGATAAGCGGCAATTCCTACGAAGAAAAGTAAAAAGGACCGCGGTGTCACGCTAGTCGCAGGTCGTAAATTATAGCCGCCTGCCATAGGCGCTCGCTCGCATTTGATAAGTGTGAAATGATATCTGTTTATAAATACTATCGGCCGAACATCGACGCGAGGCTGCATTTGTTTATCGAACATGTCCCGACGCGCTCGCGTAATCCCCCCCTTCTCCCCGCTCCCCCCAACCCTATGCTAGAAACGCAGATCACCCACCACCTCCCCCCCCCTGCACCATATGGTGGAAACGCAGACCCCCCCCCGCCGCACCTCCTCGGAAGACGGCGGCACTAGAGTCCTCCCCCCCGCCCGGCAGACCCCGCGGCCGCGAGTCCTTCCCCCCGCCCCTCACCCCCCCTGAGATCCCCGGCCTAGAAGTCTCATATCTATGCTACTTAAGTAAGTATGGTTTATGAGCAGAGAAAATAGAAAAAAAATATTATATAAAAATAGCTCTCAAAATGCGTTATTGGAAAGTTATAGAAAAAGATGGAATATTGAAAAAATATTAAGGGTTTTGCCATACGTGTGACACGCCATTCGATTATGTTTATCTATCCGTTTTTCTATTCTGCAAGCTTACTATTTAAAATTATGAAAATAATTAAAGGTAATCATAAAAACTTGTATGAATATTAGTAACGAGAGCAGTACCTTATGTAGAACGTTATCTCAAAATGCCGCGAGTTTTTACAAACGAAGAACACACGGATATTTATTTTGTGTATGGTTTATGTGCAGGGAATCTGAGAACTTCCGTTTATCAATGATTCAAGTGAAATTATTTCTTATACATTTCGTATTTTTGGTATAAACAAATAAAGCATTTTGGGACCTATATTTATTATAACATTTTTTCTTATTTCTGCTCATAGAACGTACTGCTAGTTTGAAAAAACCTGGAACACTTTGTATATTGCAGAGAGTATAAAAAAAAAAGAGAGCAATAATAATTAATCTGTTATGACAAAGGACTTATTGTAAGAAAATCGACATAAATCTTTGCTTGATTCTTACGGTTATGAAAAAATGAGACGCACAGAAGGATATTTAAGAACGCAAAGTTATATATAATACTGCTAGGAATAAAAGAAAAATAACAACTACAATGCGCGTACTAATTTATTTTTGTTACTCTACTACTGCTATTTAAATTTTTTTATTTATTTACATTTATTTTTATTCAAAAGCTACGATATGCTACTTACATTTATTTTTTATGTCCATTTATGTTTATTCAAAAGCTACAATATGCTACTTACATTCATTTTTTATTTACATTTATTTTTATTCAAAAGCTACCATATGCTATTTACATTTATTTTTTATTTACATTTATTTTTCTTCAAAGGCGCAGATTACTTGTCTTATCTCTATAGTAGGTGCATGAGCGATAATCGGCGAGACTGAACCGGATCTGCCTTTATAACCCTACCGTTTCGTTCATTGAATTTGAACGTCAGAATTTTATTGTATTTTACAGTTTGCTGTTTTACAGATTTTACATTTAATTTCACACTCCGGAGCCTGCGTCTCCGTTCGTCCATAGCTATCGTTTGCCATGCTTCAGACACCGTTGAAACCGACCGGAGAGACCAATTGTCCAACATGCCAAAAATCATGTTTGATATTTCAAGAAGCAGCTGTTTAATTATATCCAATTTCTTTTGTATAGATACATGAAAATATGAAATAATTCTCCTAAAGGCTTCCATTGCTCCTGATCTGTGACCTGCAGTTTACGAGAGCCTAAAAGACAATGATAGCTCCGCAGTCAATGCTGCTATTTATACTCCTTTCCCTGTCCGTCACCTGGCTACCCCGAAAATGGCTCGTTCTAATTGGCTGCCCTCCCCCACCCCATTCTCCCCCCCCACTACGTTACCCCCTCCCATGTACATGTGCCGGTTCGTTCATTGAATTCGAACGTTAGAATTTTATTACGTTTTACAGGTTTACATTTTATTACATTTTCATTACTTTTAATTTCGCAAGACGGAGCCTGCGTCTCTGTTCGTCCATAGATATCGTTTCCCATCCTTCAGACACCGTTGAAACCGTACGGAAAAATGGATTGTCCAACATGCCAAAAATTATGTTGGATATTTCAAGAGGCAGCTGTTTAATTATATCCAATTTTTTTGGTATAGATACATCAAAATAAGAAATAATTCTCCTAAAGGCTTTCATTGATCCTGATCTGTGACCTGTGGCTTACGAGAGCCTAAAAGACAATGATAGCTCCGCAGTCGATGCTGCTATTTATACTCCTTTCCCTCTCCGTCACGTGACTACCTCGAAAATGGCGCGTTCTGATTAGCTGCCCTCCCCAAACTTTAAAGGTGGAAGCACATAAAATTGCAGGAGCCATGACCAGAATGCAGAAGCCATATGCGCATGCGCTGTGGTATCTGTAGAGCTCTAGAAATACCATAGCGCATGCGCATATGGCTTCTGCATTCTGCTCAAGGCTCCTGCAATTTTATGTGCTTCCACCTTAAGGCTCCTGGATGGTCAGCCGAGAACTCCGCGTTGACGGTGGCGACACGGTTGTCGCGGTAGCCGCGGTAGGAATAAGAACTTTGTCGCACGACTCTTACAGAGTATCGCATGATAAGATGGTGCGATTCCGAGCTGAGCACATCCCCCTCCACTTATGCACACAGGCATGCTCTGTCTCCGTGTGACGACGCGCGCTCGGCTAAGTTCGACGCGTCGTGCGAGCGAGAGAATATCCTTCCCTCCTTTTCTCGCTCTAACAGAGTATCGCATGATGAGTAAACACAGAATCTGATAAAATAGATTATCGACGAAACTAATGAGAGCATATTATCAAAAACATGAAGCGTAATATTAAGTGTTGTTATGTAAATGATCTTTTATTATTATGAATAACATTAAAAATTGTCAAATTAAAAATTTTCCTATGCTCATTTCTCCGGCAAATCTGTATATAATAGTACATAATAGTATATGTATAATCATCACCTGTGATTATATATAAAATTCGCAAGGACCTTTGTTTCTACTTGCAAATAACAATGGCAATACGGAAAAGTTGTGGACACTAAAGTATGTTTCACTAAATTACGTACTAAAATGTTTTATTTTATCGCTGACACAAGGGAGTTCAGGATGGTGATCTGATCGATTTTAATAGTACTGTTTATATAGATAGCCCTCGATACAAACCGTCATTGACCGAAAAAAGAAAGCACACTTGTCAAACATTTTCCACAAAAATCGAAGTTAAAGATTCCCAAGCACTTAAATAGCCTGTAGCAGCGCGGCAGGACGTCTGACTGCTAATACGCTGGCCCGGGTTCGTTTCCCGGTGCTTCTTTTTATTTTTTTACTTTTTTTAATATATATAATAATTATATAATTATTCCGAGAACGAAAGAGCATGTAAAAAATAATTAGAAGTGTGTGTGTAATCGAATAATATGAATGTAATGATTTTTTACATAACGTTAAGAGTTTAATAAGGGAGGTGAGGAGAAGGATAATAATTAGTAACTAATTTTCCCTTACACAAATATATTTAGTCATACGGTGTGATTAATGGAGAATAGTATTATCTTACACCTTATAACAAATAAATTTTTGTTTCAACTTTCACAATTAATTGAAAAAATTATTGACGGGTCATTTCGATTTTCTTTCTCATCCTCTTCGGAATCGTCTTGTGCCCAAAACGCGTGCGTTCCTGTATTATGTCGTGTTCGAATGTTATAAAGAAAATCAATACATTTTGACTATAAATTAAATTATTTTTTACATGCTCCTTTGTTCTTGAAATAATTAAATAATTATTACTTTGTAATAAAAAGAAAAAAAATAAAAAAATAAAAGGAAGCACCAGGGAACGAACCCGGCCCAGCGTCTTAGCAGGCAAACGCCGTACCGCGCTGCCACACACCATTTCAGGATTGAACGTTACTGCACGGGTATATATGGTACGCTGAAATCCTTTTTTGTTTATAACTTTGCAACGAATGCTTAGTATCAACTAATATCTTATCTATATACTCTGAGGTTCTCCCCTTGCAGACTATTAAAGTATCGTGCACATCTGCGCTTTTCGACGTGTACCCTCTTTTTCAGATCGCCGGGCCACGTCGAGAAAGCAATCTAGCAGCCTCGACGCATCAGAGTCAGAGCGAGAAGGAGGGAATGATATTCTCTCTCTCGCTCGCTCGCACGGCGCGCCGAACTTAGCCGAGCGCGCATCGTCACGGACACGGTCGTCACGGAGACAGAGCATCTCTGTGTGCGTACGCAGCTGACATGTTACCGACATGTCAAGAATCGTGCAGCGCCTCACGCCTGCAAACCAATGAACTATAAGGCGTGGATTGGCGTGGAAAATGACATGTTGACAAGCCTATTTTGTTGTGCGTGCTATTTCTTTATTATTCGCTCTGTGCTTGTGCTCTAACGTTTAACGTATTCGTGAAAGTCGTAAAATTGGCCGAAAAGTAAGATTTGCACGCGGAAGAAACGTTTTCACCTCCTTTCGATAGTCGTTAAACGGCTGTTTTTCCCGTATGTTTAGGCTTCGTTTTATGGCTGTTTGTTTATTGTCGAGGGAAAAGGGTAGTTTTCGGCCAATTTCGGAAGTGTTCTGAAACGATCTATAGTGATGTTTTATTGAAATGTCTCTTTATTTGAAAATGGCATGCACAACAAAATTGGGTGTTTTCCTCGCCTCAATAGTGAGAATTCAATATGGCCGCGGTGACCATCCAGGAGCCTTAATGTAAGCTGCCCTCAAACTTTAATAGTAAGTAAGTATGTTTTATGAGCAGAGAGAAATAGAAAAGAAATATTATATAAAAATAGCTCTCAAAATGCTTTATTGGAAAGTTATAGAAAAAGTTGAAATATTGAAAAAATAATAAGGGTTTTGCCATACGTGTGACACGCCATTCGATTATGTTTATCTATCTGTTTTTTCTATTCTGCAAGCTTACTATTTAAAATTATGAAAATAATTAAAGGTAATCATAAAAACTTGTATGAATATTAGTAACGAAAGCAGTACCTTATGTAGAACATTATCTCAAAATGCCGCGAGTTTTTACAAACGAAGAACACACCGATATTTATTTTGTGTATGGTTTATGTGCAGGGAATCTGAGGACTTCCGTTTATCAATGATTCAAGTGAAATTATTTCTTATACATTTCGTATTTTTGGTATAAACTAATAAAGCATTTTGGGACCTATATTTATATAACATTTCTTTTTATTTCTGCTCATAGAACATACTGCTAGTATGGAAAAACCTGGGACACTCTGTATATTGCAGAGGGTATAGAGAAAAGAGCAATAATGTTCATGTAAAATTGTTTCTTTGACAGTTTGTATTTATGCTATAAACAAATAAAGCATTTTGGGACCTATATTTATATAACATTTTTTCTTATTTCTGCTCATAGAAGATACTGCTAGTTTGAAAAAAACCTGGAACACTTTGTATATTGCAGAGAGTATAAAAAAAAGAGAGCAATAATAATTAATCTGTTATGACAAAGGACTTATTGTAAGAAAATCGACATAAATCTTTGCTTGATTCTTACGGTTATGAAAAAATGAGACGCACAGAAAGATATTTAAGGACGCAAAGTTATATATAATACTGCTAGGAATAAAAGAAAAATAACAAGTACAATGCGCGTACTAATTTATTTTTGTTATTACTACTGCTATTTAAATTTTTTTATTTATTTACATTTATTTTTATTCAAAAACTACGATATGCTATTTACATTTATTTTTTATATCCATTTATGTTTATTCAAAAGCTACAATATGCTACTTACATTCATTTTTTATTTACATTTATTTTTCTTCAAAGGCGCAGATTACTTGTTTTATCTCTATAGTAGGTGCATGTGCGTAATCGGCGAGGCTGAACCGGATCTACCTTAATAACCCTACCATTTCGTTCATTGAATTTGAACGTCAGTATAAACACCAGATGACTTTTTGGAGGACTTAAAACTCATCTTTCTTGAGAGCTCTTTAAGATTTTCCTAAAGCTGTAAAATTGACATCTTTTTGATACTTTGCATGTAAGAGATAACTTTCAGAGCACCTTTGAAAGATGACTTTTTGTCACTTAGAGAAGTTGTCCAATTGATATCTTTTAGATTCAATCTAAAGTTATCGTTAAAAAAAGATGACTTTCGGAGCACTTTTTCAAAATGACTTTTTTGAGATGTTAAAAAATGCTTTTTAAAGACATCTTTTGTAAGTTATCTTCAAGAAATCTCTGTAAGACATCGATTAGAGAACTTTTGTTGGTTAACAAATGCAGTTTCCCCGCGCTTTTTTATTATGCCATACGCCTTAATAGCTATCGCATATTATATTCATGAATAACGTTTTTTCTATATATTATACATATATGTGCTTGATAAATATTTTGGTAAGTACATTTTTTAGTAAATTATTTCAATTATTAACGCATCATCGCGTATGGTGTGCATGAATAATCACATTGATGCATTCTAACCTGTACGAATAATTTTTATAATTATTAATTACCAATCTTATAATAATGTACTTATATTAATGTCTTATAATTTATAATAATTTTATAATTAATAAGCATTTTTTATAAATCGTACTATAATTATAATTTACAGTTAAACATTAGGAACGAAAAACTCAGTCATCATCAAGCAGCGCGAGCGCACTGATTGTCAGGTGAATTTCATTGTATATTAATTACTCAAAGTCGTTTTTCAAAATGTTATTGCTCTTCCGTGTTTTATAGGGTGTCGACAACGTTCCCACCACGTTCCCGATACTTCTTTGGACACGTGTTAATGTTTGCTGCTACTTTTGGGCAACGGTTCGTGCTACCTGGGTAGTATATTTATTCATTTAACCATCCATATGATTTAGTAATAAATAAGCTATAAACCTAAAATTTTAATTGAGTATAATAGGCCTTATTATTTTCAAAATGTCGGAGAGAAAACCATATTTAGAACTTTCAGATAAGCAAAAAACAAGACGTCTTGATAAAGCTTTTGAAAATAGTATAAATGAATTACTTTATGCAAATAAAAATAGATTGAAATCAAATACCGTATTAGAATCAGTAGCTTCAAACAGTAATCCTCAAGCAGATTTATCTCGTGTTTTTCGTTTTGATAATCTTCAGTCTAGCAGTTATTGTAGTAATTTAGTTTCAGAAAGTGAAAGTAATTGTGCAAATAATGTGCAAATTCCTGAGGGTAGTGAGGATCTTGATAATTATTCTTTTAACAGTGATGATTTTAGTTTCGTTAATGATGATTCAGATAGCGATTTTCAAGCCGTAATGGGAATTCTGATGTCTCAGATGATGAGTTAGAATATTTTGATTTAGGTAATAACAATGTAGGTCCAGATTTTAGAGTAGATAATGTAGACAAAGAATCAGATTTAAATAATAAATAGGTTGCCGGCCAATAACGAGCAATGTTAGACGTTAAAATTCAAAATTTATTAATGTAACATTACAAATGGTACGTTTCGGCAACACTGTGCCTTCCTCAGCCAATTTAACAATTAATTGAAATGCCACGAATCATGTGTCAAGAGTAACAAATTTCCACATCGAAATTAACATACAGATAACATTGAGATCTAAATTATTACATACTGATGAAGTCCTTAAAGTATTGGCAAGGTGTATACTTGCTGAACAAAAATTCGGAATCGTTGTGTATCAATCTTAATTAAACGTCGAATGATAAAATCCATGATTAATTCCTCAGTCGGCAGTGAGAACGAATCGAGTCAATCTGTGATTTTTTGTCCGTCACAATCAGATTTAAGATATTTTTTTATATCATTGGGCTATAACATACCAAATTAGACAGAATGCTCTTACTAATTTGCTTCATGGTTTAAAAAAATATGGACATGATGATCTGCCTAGCGATGCAAGAACTCTTTTGCATACTCTAAAAAAAAACTACAGTTTTTTCTGTTGGATCAGGTTTGTATTCACATTACGGCTTGAAAAAAGGATTACTCGATCAGTTGAAATGTTTTGAGCGAAACAAAATCCCAAAAGACATCGCTCTACATCTAAATATTGATGGTTTGCCCCTTTCGAAAAGTTCTCCGAGCCAAGTATGGCCAATTCTTGTAAAAATAGTAAATTATCCTTATGCTACTTGTGATCCGTTTGCAATAGGTATTTTTCATGGCAATCGTAAACCAGAAGATGTAAATTTATTTTTACAGCCTACAATTATGGAGTATTTAGAATTAAGTAATACTGGCTTTATTTTTAATAATCAGCGGTATAGGGTGTTTATTAAGTTGTTCGCTGCAGATACAGTTGCAAGGAATCAGATTTTGTGTTTTTTTCCACACAATAGTAGGTGTGGTAAATGTATACAAGTAGGCAAAACAGTACAGCATAGACGAGTCTTTTTGGAAAATGATTCACCTTTAAGAACTGATAATAATTTTAGGATAGATGTTCCGAATGAGTATGAAAATTTATTATCTCCTCTTGAAGGTATTGGGAATGAGTTTGACAAATCAAGTTCCTCTTGATCCGATGCATTTGCTTGATGAAGGAGTAGGAAAGAAACATCTTAAGCTTTTGTTAAACCTATATGGTAATAGCAGTGAAGATGCTTTGAAAAGAATTAAAAACATAAATGATCAATACATTTCTTTTAAAGAATGGGTACCATGCGAATTTGTACGAAAAACACGTACTTTAAATGAGTTAAATAGATTCAAAGCAACTGAATTGCGAATGGCTATTTTGTATACAGCACCAGTTGTATTTCAAAATACCATACCCAATGAATTAATGCTTCACTTCAATGTATTAAATTGTGCATTACGTATACTATATGATGCAAATGAGTGCATAAAAAACAATCAGTATGCTAAAGATTTATTAATTTATTATGTAGATTGTATGAAAAATTTTTACGGAGACCAGCATATAGTTTACAATGTGCACAATTTAATCCGTCTTCCTGATGATGTTTTGCGATTTGGACCATTAGATGGTTTTAGTGTGATAGATTTTGAAAATCATTTACAAGTTATAAAAAAATTAGTAAGGAAAGGTTCGTATGTTTTAACTCAGATTATGAATAGGATAAATGAGAAATCACAACTTGGGACTAATGTCAAACATCATTCTATTCCTGAAGGTCGTCCAGTTTTGAAACAAAGCATCGTACAACAACTCCTTGAAGGCTGTACAAGACCTCATAGGGCTATTGAATTTCTAATTTTGTTTTGACAATCGCAAAACCAAATAATTGTTGTTATCTCACAGATAGAAGCGTCATTGTAATTAGAAATATCTGTTTTTTTTAATGAAAGACCAGATTCTTGGGCATAAGTATATTGATTGTGTTAGTATCGATAATTATCCAATAGATTCTCGTTTAATAAATGTATGCAAGGCAAAGACTCTCTCTAATGAACTTCAAGTATGGCCCGTTAAAGCTATTTTTAAAAAAGGATTTCGAATCTTCTCGTGTGGATACTTTTATATTTTTCCTCTTCTTCATTGCAAACCTTAAATTTTTTAATAATTTTTAATAATTTTTAATAATTTACATATTCCACATAAGTGTCTCTTAAATAAATGTGTTAAGGCCTGTGTCCACGATGTTAGAACTTGGTCCGAAATCTTGGACGGAGAAAGAATTAACCAATCACATTTGAACAATTCGGCCATTTGACCATTGCGATTAGTCAATTCTTTCTCTGTCCGAGGTCTCTCGGACCAAGTTCTAGTACAATTGTATAGACACAGACCTTTATACAATAAATAAAATACTCATAACGCCAGTTACAAATTGATTTAATAAGACCTTTTTCAATTTTGAAGAAAATCATGAAACGTTATCAATTATATTAAAAAATAAAGGTATATATATATTTATTAAGATAAATATATAAATAATATAAATATATAAATATTGTATTGGTAGAACAAATTATCTTTAAAAAACATTCGTTTTATATTTCAAATCTTAATAATTTTGCAAAGTCTATGTAAATCAACAAAGAAAAACAATATAAATAGTCTATCCATATTTTTGAGACCTTTTTCAGGTACTGTACTGTTGTCACTGTGACCGGAGCGATTGATCTTGCATTAATAAAATACGCATAAGTATATAATTAACTATCATTAGCAATGTCATCAAAAAGAAAAAGTGCAGTAGAAAATACATGCGTGAGAGAACATCTCAAAAGGACTAGTAAGTTTTGATCAATTTAATAAGTGACTGTTGATATTCGTTCTAATGTAATTGTAGTATAACATTGTAATCTAAACCTATAATAATGTATTATTGGAAGTTAATATTTAACGTTTACTTGCAGAACCTGGTAATAGTGGAAAAGTAAAACCTGCAAAAACAGGTATTTATTTATCTCAAGCTCCATTAGTAAAAACCGGTACATCGAAAATTCTACCTGCTGACAAAAGAAGAGCGTTAGCAAATAATTTATTAAACAAACCAGATAGCAGTATAGTCCCAAAACAATTTTTCGAGAAGTACTCTTTTGAACAAGAGAGGATTGTTAAATGATAAAACAAATACTCCAGACTTACATGCAAATCAACAAATTCAAGAAAAAGGTACGTAAAATAAATCTTTCTAAAAGTTATTGGCCTATGTTCTGAATCGTCTTTTATCGATAAAAATAAAAATGCCTGTAAAAGATCTTTTCAGCTAATAAGAATCCTTCTAAATCCAATTTTAGTGGCACTTTTATTGATTAAAGAGGATTCAGAATACTGACCGTTGTTGCCAGACGACGCATACAATTTTCAATAATAAGGATTTATTATACACACCTTAAAATTATAAAAATCAATTTTTTCATCTTTGATTTCTATTCAAAATAATCTGTTGATATGAATATGTTCAATTTTACTACCCATAAACCTGTAGAACGTTATTTATAAATTTACTAGCTGCCCCGGCGAACTTCGTACCGCCTAACAGTAATGAATGTAGTGATAAGACCACGCAAATAGTCCCACTCTCTCCCTCTCTCTTTCTCTCTTCCTCTCTCTCCCCCCTCCCCTCCCCCCTCTCTCCCCCTTTCTCCCCTCTCCCCCTCCCCCCCCTCACTCTTTCTCTCTTTTCCCCTCTCTCCCCCTCTCTCCCTCTTTCTCTCTCTCCCCCTCTCTTTCTCTCTCTCTCCCCCTCCCTCTCTCCCCCTCCCCTCTCTTCCTCTCCTCTCTCTCCCTCTCTCTCTTTATCCCCCTCTCTTTCTCTCTCTCTTTCCCCCTCCCTCTCTCCTTTTCTCTCTCTCTCCCCCCTCCCTCTATGTATTTTTTCTATGTATTGGATATCTTTCTAGATTAATTTTTTTTTTACGTGAATTTTTTCGATATTTTATTAGTTATTCTGCCATTCCGAAAAATTCTACCCCTATTTCATATACTTGTGGTAAAAATTCGGCCCAGCCGTTCTTGAGTTATAAGTGGTGTAACTAACCCGACTTTGTTTTATATATAAAGATTTGTATGTTTTCTTTTGCTTTAAAAGATCTTTGTTTTGACAATGATATTATAGATAATAATCAAGTATTGAATTAGTAAATTATAGCGGGGAGCACACACTTTTGTATAACGCATAATGCGTAAGCAAAAGAAAATTGATTGGTCCATACACATGTGCATAAGAAAATAGACCAATCAATTTTCTTATGCTTACGCATTATGCGTTATGCAGAAGTGTGTGCTCCCCGCTTTAGACTTACATCTATTCATTTTAAAGTTATATTTAAATAACAACAATCAAGATCACTCTCTAGTATTGCAAAAGGATTTTGATAAATGTTAAATTTCTATGAAATCCGAAAATTTGAAAAAAAATTTTAAGGAATACGTCAAGTTATAAGTGCATATAGTGTACATTTAATGTCAAATTAAAGGTGTATAGTGTACAGCTAATGTAAACTAGGTCTCTCTTTAGATATATGCCTACATAGATCTCTTTAATCCAATGTATTTTTAAAATAGCTTTCAGTGTACAAGGACTACCATCCGGCTTTTTCAGTACAGATATCCAACAAGAAAACTGTTCCACTATAGTTATTAATGGTCAACGATTGGATTTGCGAAAGATTCCGATTATTGATGATCAACAGCAAATGCTGAATAATATAGTATCGAATAATGAAACAGGTAAAGGGCACATCTCAATTTCGTAATAATAGATTTTATTTTTAAATACTTTTTTTATCGCCACCAATGTCGTACTTTAAGAATCAGCAGAAGAATTCTCTGATGCTGAGGATGTTCAGGATGCTGAGGATTCTTTACGAAGCGATGATGGACACTAAAATACAGAAGACATTGAAGATGGTAGATCTGATGAACGTGAAGATGAAAACGTTGATGGTGAAAATGAGCATCACGACAATAACAATTATCAAAACAACAATGAGAATGAAGAGTTTCGTGCTCCTCATAATAATCAAAATGAAACTCAGAGCTTGCTGGATTTTGAGCAACTGGATCACGACATAGATCATTGTTGTCGTAAGTAAACTCTATCAATTCTATAAATTTGTTATTCTACATAAATTTTGTTTTATATATTTATTAATGAAAACAATATTTACAATTTTTTATTTTATATGAATCAAATCTATATAATATGACATTTTTACAGTACGTTTGTAATATATAATATATAATTAAATTTGAAAATTTATTACCTGTTTCTTAAAAAAATTATAATTGTAATATTTATAATAAGAACTATTATGATCTTCTTGAACAATCTACTTATTAACCTGCTATTGACAAACTTACAAATTGTTTAAGAAGACCATAAAGTTATTTATAATTTATCTCATTGAACACATGAAGATCAATTAAACAAATATAACTAATTTAGTATTTTATTACAGTTTCTTGCCGAGAAATACTCTTAATGCTACTTAAAAAAGTGGATCAACTGTTATTGATAATGAAAAATGGGCCACAAAAAAATAATAATAACAATAATCCACAAAATGAACAAATAGCAGGGACATTTGATCAACTTCAAATGTTACCGATAAAAGAAGTTGAACAATTGCTTTTATTCGACCAAAACTTAGTAAATCCTCTCCACCGACAAATGAGATCACAATTTGTAATAAATTATTTATTTAAAATAATTAACCTATTTATGTTATAATTTTATTTACAAATTTTAATAATTTATCATGTTTCAGGAAGCAAAAATGGTTGCTGTTGGAGGAGATACTTTCGACAAAGCTATCAAAAGAATTTTGTCGGTAATTATGACTGATGAGTTGGCAGGCAAATGTACTTGGATCATCAGAAAAGCTGGCAAGACCAAGATTTCAAATTGCAATTTTCCTAAAATAATAAGTGGTGAATCACACCCATTTTTTTATTTTAAATAATTTTTTAACTCTATATACATATCTACAATTATATTTTATTTATATAAATTTTATTTTTAGTTTACATCACCAAAAAATATAGCATTACTGATGAAATAGTAAAAAAGCGGATACAACTTTGGCTGCAAAAATATGGTGACCGCATAAAGCTTAAAGAAGAACAAGCTCGAAAGGATGAAGAACATCGCCAAAAAGAAATTGAGGAAGAACGACGATTATTTAACCAAGCATAATCAAGTTAAAAAAAGAATAACCAAATTAATAGTTCATATATTAACAAAGTACAAAGATCTAGATCATTAGATAATATAATATTTTAAGTTGCAATTTTGTATTTCTATCAATGGGCGCATTTAGAAGTATAATCGCTCACCGGGCTCTTGCATCGAATTGACGTAAATTTTTAGTTTTAAAGGAATGAGCGGTTGTGCTTCTGAACGCGACCAATGTTACTTCACTGTCAAAATGTGATATGCAATAATTAATCGTAAGACTTTTACGTAATTATTTTATTAAAACGTTCTGTTTATAAGTTTATAAAACAAGTTCTTTTAAATTTTAGATTCTATAAAATTAATGTATTTACATATAATGACTGTTTATTTTTGCTAATAAACAAGAGTTGAATAAATCAGGAAGAAATGCGACAGAATTGGATTTACTAATTGTTTAAAACAGAATACATTTTTCTGTTTTATACAATTTTTTATTCTAATTCTGTTTCATTTCTTTCTGTTTTATTCGATTTTTTCTAAAAATTATAAAAATTAATTGAACCTAACCCTAACCTAACCTATATGAAGGACAACCTACGAAGGACAACCTAAAGGTCTCTTTTAGTTCTCTTAATGTTGACTTTTAGATAACTTTCGAAAGAGGTTTCAAAAATCAAAAGTGCTCATTAGGATATCTGAAAGACCACTTTTGAGATGGACATTGGACATCTTTTAGTTACACTTAAAGTCCTCTTTTGGATATTTTGAAAGACATCTTTTATCTTTCAAAAGTAATCTTAAAGAGCACTTAAAGAGGACCTTTTGTTTACAAGTTGCCGTTTTACAGGTTTTACATTTAATTGCGTACTCCGGAGCCTGCGTCTCCGTTCGTCCATAGTTATCGTTTGCCATTCTTCAGACACCGTTGAAACCGACCGGTGAGACCGATTGTCCAACATGCCAAAAATTATGTTGGATATTTCAAGAGGCAGCTGTTTAATTTGTGACGACAATGACGATGTCCTCACGGTCTCGCCGGCCGTAGAGGAGCGCCCCGTCGCTTTATTCACTAAAGATCTCTTTCTAAATCGCGATGATACTTTTCTCCGAAACCCAGATGGTAGCTCGACTGAATAGTTTTATTTTTTAAATGTTGGGCGCCAGGTGCGTTTCTTCACACCACGATATACGAAATCGCAGTATTCTCAAGCGTGGGTTTCTTTGATTAATCGCGGTTGGAAGAGGAGAGGGAGCGTAGCGCAATCAACACACCCGAGTAACAAGGAACATAAAGTTATATTTTATTTAATGCAGATTACAAGTGGAAGGAGGTAGGCGAGTTCCACGGCGAACAAGCAGAATCCGGGCACGCGCCACGTGTCACCCCACGAGCGCGATACTCATTCCGTCGCTGAACTGCACAGCAATCCCGGTCGAATTCGTACAAGACTATTCCCCGACATAAGTTGCAGCGAATTTTACCCGGACGATCAAAACGCGAAATACTCGAAAACGTTACTGCTAACAAGCGCACGAGGTCCCACGTACTTTTATCACTAACGCAATTTCCTTACAATCTACCGCGACAGAGCTGGGGATCTTCACTCCTCACGAGACGCACGAATGGACTCACCCGTAAACGCGACACAATCGTGAGCCATTAATCCCGATGAAACGCACGGACATTCACTTATAATTAGCACGAACTTAACCGGCAACGATAACCACGGGACTCTCACACGCGCGAGAGCAACCTCCCGAAACTACGGCACGGTTAAGCAAACGACGATTACGAAATCACACGCAACGAAATTACACGCAACGCAATTACCTGCAACGAAATTACACGCAACGAAATGACACGCACGCTGACTGTCGGCGACCGTATGTCCGCATCCCCGAGACAGGCACTCGTTATCACTTTTTCGTACGGGCCCTCCCGCGATATGGTACTCGGTATTGTTCAAGTTACGGCGGATTTCATCGATTCTCGCGGCACAACCCGACTCCCGGGAGGGCCTTAGTATCCCAACGATCTTATTTTGGGGAGGCTGAGCAGTGGCCTTACAATTGATTCCTCGTTCCGGCAGCTCGTCGTTCGGCTCGCAGGGCTGGATGGTACCGGGATGGCGGCTCGCACGACAGTGGCGTTCCTTCGGCCCGGCGGGACCACGCTGGGCCCGCGCGCGCCGGTTTCCCTAGTGTAGGTATTTGGTACCGCAGGAAGTCGATTATGCCTCCGGGTATCGGCCTACTACCGACGTCTTGACGAGAGGAATCGAGGAATAATTACACACTCGATTACTGCTGATAAAATAATACTTTATTGCAGACCACGCAACAGCTACGAGAGTCAGTACAAATCTAACGGTCGTCGTAACTCAGTTCTGCCAACCTCGTAACTCTCAACCTCTCTTGCTAGCGCAGGAGAGGGGGCTGACCAATCGGAAGGGAGACAGATATGCTGCTTCCTACCAGAGAGAAACCTGAGAGCGGCCACCGGGATCATTCCGTTCCAGCGGACGTATACTGACGCGCCGCCTGAGAAAGTGGACGTCAACTACGTCGTTACGCTCGGTAACGGTACACGCATGGTTCGTGTCCGTGCTATGGTTCGTGTCCGAACTACTCAGATGGAAGGGATATGCCAGTCGGCTGACTCGATACTCGGCAAGCTTCGAGCGGGGAGAGAAGGGCAGACATACGATCTGCTGTCTCCTTCTCGCTTGAGCTGTGACGTAGCTGCTTAGCACGCGCCGGCTATGCCACGATGCCATGCATTTCGGGTATCGCTCCTCGCGTCTCGCCGAATGCCGAGTCTCGCGTTGGCAAATCGACGATGCGCTATACCCGCTATATACGTTACATTTGCTTGTATATATTTGAAATTTATAAATATAAAGATTGCAA